>NC_071124.1:12925000-13100000 GCF_024256425.1 Clarias gariepinus
CACCGTGCAACTATAGCACTTAAAGGGTCTGCTGCTAAGGTCCTGGTGCACATATTCAGAGGTCTTTCGGAGGCACTCTAGGGGTCAGAGCTATGTTAGTGGCACAAAGGGAATCTACACAATATTGGGTTTTGAGACCCTTTAAGTGTGAAAAATGTTTAATCAAGACACAAAATGAAAAAATGTGAATCCAATAGAAGTGTTGTTCTTCCTGCTTTATGACAAAATGTATTATAAATATATTAGTATACTAATTTATAATACATGAATCCATTCATGTTTTTTTGTTCATACACACTTACAGAGGATCTTATTTCTTTCATATCTAAATTGATCAACACAGATAACTTGAACATACACATACAGACACATATAGTACTTTTTGTATCTGTCAGCAAATAAATGAGCATTATTCTAATTTTGAAATTAACTTTTTAAAAATGAATGTTGGCATAAATTTTAGCACTATTATGGAGAGTTAAACTGAAATGCTGAAGTGCTGACTGTAAGTAAAGCTGAGTGTCTGTTGGTCAGAGATAAAGCATTTCTGCTGAACAGACGTCTAAAGGTTTGTCTGACAATTTTTCCAATTGAGTTCTATGGCGTAGAGAATGGGACTTTTATTTATCTATTAATGACATGATCACTTACAATTATTTTTGTTGACTGTTGAGATATAATTTCTAAAGGTCTTGTTAGGCAGATTGACTGACTGCTTTAAATTCTCCCCCCTACATTAGAGTGTTGTATAACACTGGAACAGAGCTCCACCATTTTTTTTGTCCATGCCACCGTTTTTTGTGTACAGTCTGTTGAAAATATTGTGTACGTTAATTGCCATTAAAAAGATCTCTCTAAAAAATATCCGAAAGGCAAGTTAATTGATTTTAAATTTAAAAACAGTTTTATTCAATGTTTTAAACCTTTTTATATATCTTTTTATGAATTCAGAAACAAAACTCTATAGTGTTTCCGTTAATATGGAACACAAGCTCCTAAAACCTAGTTTAGTATTTTAATAGATTATAGAGGGTATATTATACATATTACATTAGTTTGTGCAGTGATTATAAGGATGGGAGAAGGTTTATGATTTTTTAAATTATGTTCATGGTATGAAAAACATTAAAGGACCATTAGGTTATAAAACTGACATTTACAATTAGAGAGTAGATGAAATAAAATGGGGAAAAAACTGTTACATATATGTAACCTGCTATACAAATGGACAAATGTGCCAAGAAAAGAAAAAAAAAATGATTTGAGTGTTAGAAATGTGGATGGGGAGATTAGGGGTTGTTTAGAATGCAAGAGAGAGGGAGAATAAAGATGAGAAACAATAGAAGGAAACCAGTAAAGGGGACTGGTGTCTAGTGAACAGTGGAGCATTCAAACCCAAACACCACCACATGACTCCGGACATTTTGCTTATGACATCACATCTCTTTTTCCTGTCCCCATCCTACTGACTCTCTCCCTCTCCCTCTCTCTCTCTCACACACACACGCACACAAACACCCACACACCCAACCGTCCGGGACTCGATTGGCTGTTTGAGTGTTCTTTTCCCGCCCCGTGCAGATATCTGTGTGAAGGAAACAATGTCATTGGCTGACAGTCTGTACAACCTGCAGCTCATCCAGGACTTCTGCAGGGAGAACCTTAACAACTGCTGTCACTTCACACTGGAGGATATGCTCTATGCCTCTAGTTCTATTAAGGTAAGCAGGAATGTTCACAAATACAGATAATCTAGGGTAAGTTAAAGTTTTTGTTTCTAATCTAATATGAGCTATAATAATAGGGTTAAATGCACTTGCACTGGGCTGCTGGGAGGCCTGTCAGGGTGACGGTGACAAGCCCGTCCTGATAGCTGGTCCTGAAGTGTGTGTACGCTGATAATGCAAACACTGACACAGTTAAGTGTCTGAATGACTCCCAGAAAGATATTTTACACAGTTAAGGTTTGTTTTTGTGTAGTCCATATAAAAAATGTAGTTAGTTTACCTAACATTGTACCAAAACTTTGGCGTCCTGATGTTCCTTGGAAAGATCTCAGGAGTGTCTAATAACACAGTTACACTGACATAGATTGGTCAATTTCAAACGCTTTAGCTTTAATGTTTATTGTAATTGTTTTAAATTTTAAGTTTTAAACGCATTGTCTCCCATTCTTTATATGCGTGTGTGTGTGTGTGTTTGTGTGCGTGCATGTGTGAGTGTGCATGTGTATATATAGAGCGGTCAATCGATTAAAATTCGTAGTCATAGATTAATTATGATTCATTTTATTATAAACGTGCAATGTTGGAATAAAGAGATGCAAGAGATGCAAACTGGTAAGAGAAAACAGATAACGCAGTTTTATAAATATACATAATAATATGATGTAATAACTTCACAATAATACTAAAATAATGTTTTAATCTTAAACATTAGCATTTAACAAATGTTAAATTAGAATCTCTCGAATGGGACGTGGTATGGGGTGTGGTGAACCTTTGACGGTGGTGCTCGAACCCGGATCATTAGATCTGAAAATCAATAACCTAGAGCTATAGCCGCTTAAGCCACCACTCCCACATCTTATGTTTAATGAATTCTTGTAAAAGTGGCACCCACTAAGGGTTGTTCAATATTACCCAAAGATAACCCAAGAAAATACAAGATGCAGTTTTCAAATAATGATTTAGTTTATTAAGGAATCCCTCCAATGTGGCTGAATTAAAACAGTTCTGCGAAGAAGAATGTAAATGTAAATGCGAAGAAGAATGTAAATGTAAATGTCACATCTATGTCACTTTTTGTAAGTCGCTCTGGATAAGAGCGTCTGCCAAATGCCTAAATGTAAATGTAAATGTAAGAAGAGTGGGCCGAAATTCCTCCACAGCGATGTGAAAGACTCATTGGCAGTTATCGAAAACGCTTGATTGCAGTTGTTGTTGCCAAGGGTGGCACAAAAAATTTGGGTTATTGTTGTTTAATATTACAAAGATTTTAATTGATGATCTGAATCATTAAAGTGTGACAAATATACAAAAAATAATATAATCAGGAAATCATTTTTTACAATAGTGTACGTGTATTGATTGATTGATTGATATACTGTATCACTGTATGGTTTGATTATTTCTATTTTCAGGTCATAGCTTTAAAACAAAAAAAGAAATTCTTAGGAAACACTGCTGAGATGAACCCAGAGCACAGTGTTACTAGAGCAGAGGTTGTGTGGGAGGGATAGATGACCAGTGCATTGTTTAAATTCAACTGGAAGATTTGAGTCAGGTGTGTTTGTATGTGTGTGTGAGCGAGAGAGAGTGTGTAAGGCAGGCAAAGAGAACGACTGCAAGATGAAACATGCAGCCAGAGGTAATGGAAAAGTGAGTCATTAAGTACACGTTGATGTAACGGCTGTTTTAGATACTTTTACACAGAACGTGTGTGTGTGTGCGCTTTTATACAGTATGTAGAAACATAATAAACAAAAGTAGGCACTCTTCTTGGACTGGACTAACTAATAAATTACTCCAGCTATATACCCATTATTTTTGTTTATTATATATATTTCAATGTGTGGGATTGGAGTAGCGTCATAAGTGTTGTGCAGTCAGAGAGAGCAGTGCAGAGATAAATAGCCCTCTGTGGAATGAGAGTGAGTGGCATGAATGTGCACGCGAAAAAAAAAGAGAGACAGAGAGAACATTTTAATAATGTCAGAATGTTATGTTCTAGCTGTATTGTGTAGTTTTGGAATCAGCGGACTGTCCTTAAACAAGGAACAATTCTGATATGAGGAAAACTTATAAATCTGAAACTTTTTTTTTTTTTTTGGGGGGGGGGGGGGGGGGTTGTTTCGATTAGACCTACTATTATTTAGTAACATTAATGCAAAAAGAATTTGAAGTATGTCACATATAGGGTGTTTTGTGTGTGTGTGTGTGATGTTCCCAGAATGTTAACAAAATGGATATTTCTAAAAAAAAAAAAAAATTCACAAACAGTTTTAAAAAATTCTAGTAAGAAAAATAATTGAAAAAAAAAATAAAAAATTTTTTTTTTTGTAAACAAAAATTTAATTGTATACAGACTTAAACATAAATACATACATGCTGTCCAGGACTGTCTCTCAGTAGTAGAGCAACCGAGAAGCATGAAGAAACTAGTCAGTATAATTGTGAGTGTGACTCGTTGGGTGTTTCAGCGTGAATGAGTCTACAGTACATGCTTGAGTCACTGAGCAAAGTGAAATAGAGGATCAGCAATGGGGCGCACTACTTGTTTCGTATCTGTGATTTCTGCCAATAAATACAAAAGAATCTTGTTTTCTGTATCTCCTGTCCTACCTGGATCTTGAAAACACGATCTAATAACTGTACATGCTTTATTGTTTATTTTTATGAAAATAGATTACACACCCCAGAGGTGAACAAAGTACACAAGTCTTGTACTTGAGTAAAAGTAGAGATATCTTAGGTAAAATATTATCAAAGTAAAAGCCCTCCATGTACAATGCTACTTGAGGAAAAGGTACAAATGTACTTACCTACAAATGACAGGTGTCCAATGTGCTACGCTTGTATTTGTTCACTTTGTTTAAGTCATAGCAAAATTATCTCTCTCTCTCTCTGTTTCCAAACTGAATGTGTCGTTTTCTTCGCTGTCTGAAACCATTTTCAGAATGTGCTTCTGATTTTAAATACCTGATACGTGATCATGCATTTAACAGAGGAAGGATAACTCACACAGTTACATATAATAGTCAAGAAATGGTGATATTACTGCTTTAAATACTACGTACAGCTTTGGTTATGTGAGGCAATGTCATGCTCAAATGTAGTGAAGTAGAAAGTACAGATAGGTACTATAGGATGCTTTAGAGTAAAAGTATGTGTAATATGTGTACTTGAGTACAGTAATGAAGTAAACATACGTAGTTATCTTCCACCTATACACACACATTGCACAAAAAAAAACTTCGAATCATACATTGAATCATCTGTTGATCACACATTGGATCATCAACAAAGAAGCAGAAAATGTGAATTTACAAAAGAAATATATATTTTAGTGGACAATCTGGTTTCTGAATATAATGTTTTCAAACAGGGATTCTCAAATATGGTTAATGAATTAGGTTTATTATTTACATGTGGGTAATAGGTGTGTAAGGCAAAGCCATTATTAGTAATCGTATACGTATCTTTAAATATTAATACCTATTTGTATACTGATTTAAACCAGGAGTGGGCGTGGACAAGCCTTCCATGACCTGGGAGTCGAGAGAGCAAGTGCTTTTCCGCTGCGTTAAAAATAGTTAAAAAGCAGTAAAACCGAAACTGACTAAACATAAAAGCTACATCGTACTTGTACTTTTTTTTGTCTCAGTTTTAACAGTAACCGTACAGATGCTGATACTGTTGTTATTCTCAATTAGGCAAAAAAATATTAGAAGCTTTATCTTTATACAGTCTCTTCTGTCATTCAGTCATGTTTGTATATTTGTCTTTGTGTTTCAGAGTAACTACCTTGTTTTTATGGCAGAGCTGTTTTGGTGGTTTGAAGTGGTCAAACCCTCTTTCGTTCAGCCCCGTACGCTTGAATCTAAATGTAAGCTCGGAGCTCTAATTACACATTTTGCCACCCAGTCCTTTATGATACCAAACCATATGGGCTTATTTTCCAGTTTTATCTGAACCATTAATGTGCTTTCGGCTTTATTACACAGCTTGAGAGTATTGAGACCTAAAGCAGAACTTATTTGAGAATATGAATATGAATTATTATTATGTTCTGTCATGTGTCAAATTTAATTTTATTATGTTCAATGTTTCCAAACCAGTTGAGGCAACAAAAATGGCTCCTGTAACTAAACACAACCTGATCCACAGGCCATCCAGCCCGGACCCACCGAGGTTTGTATTTTATTCTGTTAAATATCAAAATGACAGCAAATTTTTAAGAAAATATTTGCATTTTTAAAAATCTGATTTATTTATCTGATTTTATTTATTTATGTTTTATGTGATTTAGGACACAAAACAACACCAACTTGGGTAAGGATGTCTGCTTTACAATACAAGCGTTCCCTAGCCCTATTTCTTGAGTACTGCACAAAGAAGTAATTTCTTGGCTGTAGCACACACACTTTCCAATCTGTGAACATGGTGAAAGTTTAACATTTTCTGCTTGACATGTTCAAATAAAGTGATTTTATGAGCTGATAAAATTCCACTTTTAAAGATAATATTTTGACGTTAAAACTGCGTAAAAGCAGTTTTATTTATTTAATATCATATAATGTAATGCATTATGTATGTAAAATAGTAAAAACGGTCTATCTTTATAGCAGGCTTTATTCATAGTAGTGCTGCACTATTAATTGCATGAAAATCTAAATTGCAGTAAGATTATTTTATCGCAAAAGGCTGCAATTTATTGCAGGTAATATAGACATAGTCAGGTATTTATTTAGAGGCTGTCAAAAATTTAAGTATTTGTTTATTTTCGTAAATTCAACTCAATTTTATTTTGTATAGCGCTTTTAATAATTGTCATTGTCGCAAAGCAGCTTCACACAATCAAAAGAATTAATAACTTGCAGATGATAAATAAATATAGGCAAGTATTCTTTTAAGGAGATCAAATTGTGCAGCGAACTACAGTATAATTTATAATTCATAGTCTACAGACTCTTAACAGGCAATTTAGGACGTCTTCCTTTGCGGAGCACTGCTTTATTGTTATCTTGTTATTTACCACTTGTATTTAACTAAGAGCAAAGAACCTTCCATCGGATAATTACTTTAGTGATTAATATGGTTCAGCTGGCAATGAGTTATTTAACCCTAAACAGCTGTGTAGCTTTTAAGAAAACCAAAAAGCTTAAATTTGCTAGCTAGCACAAAAAATTTACTGTGGGGCATTGGAAATAGTCATATGGTCTGATGAGTCCAGATTTACCCTGTTCCACAGTGATGGGCGTACCAGCATAAGAAAAGTGGATGAAGTGTTGTATCCATCATGCCTTGTACCTATCAAGCCTGTTTGGGCAGTGTGATGATCCGAGGTTGCTTTTGTCGGTCAGGTCTAGGGTCAGCAATGGTATGTGACCAAAAAAAAATGAATATATTAAATGGCAATAGATCAATGGATTTTTTTCTTCCCTAAAGGCACAGGCATTTTCCAAGATGACTATACCAGAAGTCATTGGGCTCAAATTGTGAAAGAGTAGTTCAGGGAGCATGAGACATCATTATCAGACATGAATTGGCCACCACAGAGTCCAAACCTGAACCCTATTGAGAATCTTTTGGATGTGCTGAAAAAGACTTTACAGAGTGGTTTGAATCTCCCATCATCAATACAAGATCTTTGAGATAAATTAATGTGACTTTAAACTGAAATACATGTTCTGACATCACATAGGCTTATCGAAATGATGCCATGGCTGTAATCAAAGCAAAATGCGGTCCAAAGAAATATTAGTATGTGTGACTTTTTGTGTGTGTGAAGATTTCTATCTTGGCCAGTTTCAGTATTATCTTTATATTTTTAAGTATTTGCATGCATATGCCCTGCTTGACTTAATCTACTTCTGGATAACAAACCTCATTTCACATTATGTTTAAGTCAGAAGTGTTTAATCATTTTCATCATCAGCAGTCTAAACTTACTTATGTCACTTAACTATAAGCCTCATCTCATTTTTTTTCCTCCTTTTTTACTTTTACAGAGATTAGGTTTTATCATCCCAACAGTTTACTAAATCAGATTTTACCGTTACTTATCATGCCATCTCATTAGCCTGGAACTTTGGCTTATTATAGACATATTATAGACATGTTTTACTTCAGTGTTATACTGCAAGCAATTCTTCAGGCTATATGTGATACACAATAGGATGTTTGTTTGATGATGTTTTTTTATTTATTTCCTCATACAAATAGTGAATTCTTACACCCCTAAAAATTTACAAGTGTTCGGTGAAGTAATAGATTTGCTCTGCATTTAGTGTTGTTACCATTAATGCTAATTATTAATGTTTCTTGTAGGAATGATAAAGAGGTCAAATTCTCTGTCCTATGTGGACGGGTGTGTCGGGACATGGCCCAAAGAGAAAAGGTGGGTGCTGCAGTTCTCACAACTCTTTTACATTAACTTTGCTAATAATGTTGATATATTTTCATGTGCGTTATATCCCCCGACTCTTACCTGTTGAGTCCACAAGACCTCTGAAAGTGTTCTGTGGTATTTGGCACCATGACATTAGCATCAAATCTTGTACACTGTTAGGTGGAGCCTCCATGAATTAGACTTATTAGCCCAGCCCAACCCACAGTTAGTTGATCACCTTGAGATCTGGGGAATTCAACGGCCAAATCAACATTCTGAAGACTTTATCATGCTCCTCAGACCATTTATGGACCATTTTTGCAGTGTGACAAATGTGGATTTTTTCACAAAGTATTATACATTCCCATGAATAAACATTTCTTAAAGCATCACACTAGCTCTGCCACCACGCCTTCTTCCCACAATGCATCCTCTGGTCCATCTCTTCCCCGGAAGGTGAGGCACATGCACCTGTAAAAGAACCAGTCCAACTTCTTCCACTGCTTCATGGTTCAGTTTAGATGCTCATGTGCTTATTGTAGGTGGTTTTGGTGGTGTTCAGGGGTTATGAAAGTCATTCAGACACATACAGCTGCAATATACGGTGTGTCCTTTACACCTACTGTATCATACCCAGCATTCACAGTAATTTGTGCAGTAGTGCTTCTTCTCTGGGATTGGACCAGACTGGCCAGCCTTCAATTCCCACATACATAAGTAAGCTTTGGGCATTCATGATCCTGGCACCAGTACACAGTTCTTCTTCCTTAGACCACTTTTGTTAAGTACTATCCACAGCATACCGGAAACATCCTACAAGACTTGCTGTTTTAGTGATGCTCCAACCAAGGCATCTAGCCATCACAATTTGACCCTTTTAAAGTGGCTTGAATCCGTAATTTAGATGTATTTCTGTTCTGTAATCCGCTTGTGTGACTTTCTTGGTTGTCAGATGGATGTCTTATGTATCGCCTTTTATCAGGTTTACTACAACATATCACGTTCTTGCTTGTTGCTTGCCATTGGAAGATCACAACTTTTACATGCCTTGCTCCAGCCTACTGCTTTGGAGGTGGTTGGATGTAATTTTTTTTATATGTATTTGAACCTCAGCATCCTGGGCATCCTTTTGTTAATTATGTTTTGTCTTTTTTTAATTATGTTTTTTTTTTTTAAATGATCTGATAGTATTTTGTTTTATTAATTCATCATTTTCTTCTCTCTTCCGCTGTAGGTCTTCAGCTCATAGTATCTCGTTTGAGATTCCATTTGATGACCCTATGCCCTGTACGCCAGGTCAAAGTTTGAGTCGGTCTGTTAGCTCAGAAGGCCTGGGGTTCAAAGTTTCTAACTCTGTGCGGGGAATGCGCAGGAATCTCTCTTTTCAACCCGTTAATGGAAGCACACCTACGCCATTACAAGAGGAAGAGGATGATGATATTACATCACACCATGGTCCTGTCAGGCCTCTTGTTGGGACTGAAGCTAGGTATTTCTTTCAGCATATAAATGACAAACTGAGATATGTACAGTTGGTGTTTTGTATTTTTTTCTGTTTATAGTACAATTGAATTATTTTCAAATTATAACAGGTTGTAAAGCCAATAAATTTTATTGCTAAGCAGTAACAGAGTGAAGGTAGTATTCACACTTATCTGTGGTTTTCACTTTTTCAACTTTTGTAGGTATTCAAATGGGGTGCCTCCAGATATCACTTATCCCCAGCCACCGACTCCAACTATAGAGGAGGCTCTTAAGATCATCCATGACCCAGAGTGCTCTCACAGCAGTCTCCGTCCCCCTGTTGGTGAAAATGCCTTTTTCCTTCACCCCCCTGAAACCCAGGGCAAACCTCCTGAAACCCAGGGCAACCCTCCTGAAACCCAGGGCAACGCTGCTGCTAACTCTGAACTGCAAGACCCCGAGGACCATTTGTTTAAAGCCCAGGTTGAAGATGGACAGCAGAATTCTACATCCACAGAAATGGATACAGGAATTCATGTTCGCACAGAGGACATCCAGGATGGTCAAGATGAAGACTCATCTTTAAAGGACTACTCTGATATGGACCAAGACTATGAAGCCCGGTCGTGCCCATTACCTGATACCGGTGGCAGTTTTAGCCCGGTGCCAAGCCTGCAGGGTCAGTTTTCACTCGCCACAAGCTCTGCCTCCTCAATTGGATCTTGCTTTGCTGTACGCATGACAAGTTTTGCTGAGCAAAAGTTCCGCAGGATCAGTCATGGCGAAGGGCGAAGTGGTGGAAATACACCCAAAAGTGAAGTAAGCACCACAAATGATAGAGTAGTTGCAAGGTCTGTTACACCAGATGCCAGAAGTACCAGTCAGGCCAGCTCACCCCGTGACCCGTCAAGCCTGTTAGTGTCTGAGATGGTGCAGTTAAAGATGAAGCTTGAGGAAAAGAGGCGAGCTATTGAAGCTCAGAAAAAGAAAGTAGAAGCCGCGTTCACACGACACCGACAAAGGATGGGTCGCACCGCCTTTCTCAATGTTGTTCGCCGCAAAGGAGCCATTTCGCCACTAGGGAGTGATGGTGGCAGTTGCAGAAGTCCTGATGAAAAGCAAAATATTCCACCACAACTTTTAAAAACAAATGAAAGCAGCTCTCCGTTAGAGAGGTGTAAACCTGATGGTGCACCACTTAAAGTGACCCCAGAGGAAGGAGGGGGTGCGGAGGTGGTAGACTTGGCAGAGTATACACGCTCGATTGAGCATCTAAATGCATCGCTAAATTTCTTGCAAACTGAAATGCAGCGCCTGGCACAGCAGCAGGAGCATCTCATGCGCCTACGTGAGCAGCAATCTTGGGTGATCTCACCTCCGCACGCACAAACAGAAACACAAACTTCATTACAGAAACACCTGCGTGAGCTGCGTAGTAGTAGTGTTGTGGGTCGCAGATCTGTGGGGTCTCTTTCCCCGAACCTGTCCTCCACAGGGTCACCCCGTACAACACAACGCTCTCCTGCCCCTATAAAGAGAAAGTCTGCTTCATTCCATGCCAGAACACCACGTACTCCACGCCCAAGTGAGCTTAAAGTCACTCCATTTAGTCGAATGTTGAACACCCCTCAGTCAGTGGACAGTCTACCCAGGCTGCGCCGGTTCTCTCCTCGACAAACACAAACTAGTCCTTTTGCGTACCTGGGACATGATGAGAGACCAACAGATGATAATCAAAAAAAGAAAGAGGAAGTAAATGCACCAGGAGTGGGGTCTATAGACAATAAACTTGACACAAATGCAGAAAAGACTTCTGGTGATGCTCTGTCTAGCAAAGTCACAGACAACCAAGAAGACAAAGAGAAGGAAAAAGATGGAGATATGAAAGAGAAACAACAAGAAGAAGCCGGACCCATCACGACAACAGCAGCGATTCAGGTTCAGTCCCAGACTGCAACAGAGTATTCGGATGTAATGAGCACAGATGGTACAGGGAATGGTCAGGCCAAGGGTGGGAATGACCTAATCGAGGTGCCTCTCTCTGAACTGAAGCCCTTGGATGATCACGAACTGGAAAGTGGGAAAGTGACGGAGGGCAGAGTAGAGAAGATGTGCTGTGGCTTCTTTTACAGGGTAAGACCTAACACTTTACCACTGCGCCTCTCAGAGACCAAAAGCATTTCTTACGTTTTTTTTTTTACATTTTGTAGGACAAGAACATAAACAGGACTAAACAGCTGTTGGCCATAAGAAAACCATGTGTTAGTAAGGCTTATTGAGGGGGAAAAGGCTTCAGTTTGCTAGGGAGCATAAGCATTGGACTTCAAAGGAATGGATAATGGTCTTGTGGTCTAATGAGTTCAGATTGAACCTATTCCAGATGATGGGTTCGTCTTAGCATAAATGATATCATAAAGTATGTTAACCAATATTTATTACACTTTGTTCTTACAATTAAATTTTCAGGTAATAACATCCTTAATACAGATGGCATATAGCCTTTCTGCTGTTGTAGTAATATCAATTATTTGTGTTATAATATCATACCATCTTTTATTTAGAATTGATTCAATAGAAATTGATTGATAGAACTGATTGCCTTTTGAGCTAATTAGTACCTATGGCTTGGTCGAGTATGTGTTCTTATGTGTGTTTTTTGCTTATATTTGTAATCTTAAGTATTATGGTAATATGTTTGTGTATCTGCGTTTTGACCTAAGGTTGGAGCTTACATGTGTGTTCATACAGTGCATCTGGAAAGTATTCACAGCGCATCACTTTTTCCACATTTTTTTATGTCACAACTTTATTCTAAAATGGATTCAATTCATTTTCTTCCCTAGAATTCTACACACAACACCCCATAATGACAACATGAAACATTTTGCTAAATTATTAAAAAGAAAAAAAGTGAGAAAGCACATGTACTGTACATAAGTATTCACAGCCGGCTATTTAAACTGAGCGATCGGGGGAGAAGGGCCTTGAACATGGTCACTCTGTCAGAGCTCAAAAGGTCCTCTGTGGAGAGAGGAGAACCTTCCAAAAGGACAACCATCTCTGCAGCAATCCACCAATCAGGCCTCTATGGTAGAGTGGCCAGAGAGTCTCATCAGACCTGAGAATTTTGTTTCACATGGTCTGAGAGTCCTTCATGTGCCTTTTGGCAAACTCCAGATGGGCTGCCATGTGCATTTTACTAAGGAGTGGCTTCCTTCTGGCCACTCTATCATATAGGCCTGGTTGGTGGATTGCTGAAGAGATGGTTGTCCTTCTGGAAGGTTCTTCTCTTTTAACAGATTTTTTGGTCGCCTTAGTCCGGTTCTTTGTCACCTCCCTGACTAAGGCCCTTCTCCCCCAATCGCTCAGTTTAGGTGGCCAGCCAGCTCTAGGAAGAGTCCTGGTGGTTTCGAACTTCTTCCACTTACGGATGATGGAGGCCACTGTGCCAATTGGGACCTTGAAAGCAGCAGAAATATTTCCGCAGATTTGTGCCTCGAGACAATCCTTTGACTTCATGCTTGGTTTGTGCTCTGACATGAACTGTCAACTGTGGGATCTTGTATAGACAGGTGTGTCACTTTCCAAATCATGTTTAATTAACTTAATTTACCACAGGTGGACTCCAATTAAGCTGCAGAAACATCTCAAGGATGATCAGGGAAAGTAGCATTCGCCTGAGCTCAATTTTGCAAAGGCTGTGAATACTTACTCTGTGTACAGTAGATGTGCTTCCTCAATTTTTTTAAATCTCAAGTTAACTTTATGTTGTCATTATGTGGTGTTGTGTGTAGAATTCTGAAAAAAAAATGAATTTAATCAATTTTAGAATAAGGCTATGACATAACAAAATGTGGAAAAAGTGATGCGCTGTGAATTATGTGTGTGTGTTGCCAGAACCAGGTGGGGGGTTTGTATCTCATTGTGGATTTTTATATTTGTTGTTCCTTGAACTATAAGGAATCCTCTCAAGATGCTTTGCACCTGTTTTCTTTTAGGATGATCAAAAAGGTGAGGAAGACATTGCACAGAAGAGAGCAGCTCTCTTGGAGAAGAGGTTGAGGAGAGAGAAAGATACTCAGATGAAGAAACAGCAGCAGGAGCAAGAGATGGAGCAGAAGAAGGAGATGTCAAGGTTACCTCACTCTCTCTATAGCAGAATACAAACAGACACAGAATGCTGAAAACATGTTCTAGTTCAGCTATAATGGGGCAAAAGTGTTTATTTACATTTTTTAATATTTGTTTAAATGGCTTAATAGGTCTAAAGCTTTAGTCTTAATCAAGTTTTCAATGTGTAATCTATTTGCTGGACAGACTGAAAGCAGAAGAGGATCGCCAGAAGAAAGAGGAGGAGAAGGCAAGACGGGATTACATAAAAAATGAGTATTTGAGGAGGAGGCAGCTCAAGCTGATGGAGGACATGGACAGTGTCATTAAACCCAATGTTTCAAGCACCAAACTAAAGAAGCCCCGTCCCAAGTCCATGCACCGAGACATCATGGAGTCTCCTAAACCACCTGCTCAAACGTACACAGGTACATCACCTACAGTGCAGTCAAACTTATATAATAAACTTATATTATACAAACATGGGTATAATGTGTATAAGCAACAGACACGATATGAAAACACAATCTAAGAAGAAATTGCCATTTACAAGCAGAAATTGCCGTGACCCTGTCGCTCAGTGAACATGAAGGTACATGAGCTTAACTCACCACTGTAAAGGTGAATATGATCAGTGAACATGAGTGTAATTTCATTGACTTACATAATGTAAAGGATGTAAAAGATTCAGTACCTGATGTTCCTATACATAAGGCATCACTAAATGGCAGACAGCAGTCCGGATCCACAGTTACGGTTTTGTCCGGAAACTGATGCTTTTCTGATGAACTTTATTATAATATTAGTATTATAATAAATGTACCATTAATCTAGCGCTTTTTCTCTTTAGGTAGGCATTGCTATACGCGTCATGCAACAGGGCCAAGCAACCAAATGGCATATTTTACTATGTGTAGAACAAAACCTACTCCAACTAGACTGAAACTTCAAAGATGAACGGACAGATCGATACTGTATATGTATATTCTTCCTACTGGAAAGTTAAAAACCAACATGTTTCATGTGTTCCAAATCTGTGGCAATAAAAAAAAGCAGTAATGTAAAGCGCCACTATAAAAAAAAATATCATTTAACCCCTGCTATATAAAACCAACTGAAAGAACCTCACATTATTATACTGCCACCAGACGGTAAACGTGATGGAATAGAAAATGGCCCTTTTATGGTGACACAACATGACAAGTTCCTCATCTAATTTCAGTAATTTTTGTGATTTTCGTTGTTTTCTTTTAAACGCAGATCAATAATTCAACACTTTTGAAACACAGTAATACTCAACAATATGTTTTCCACAATAAATGTGTTTTCTAACATTCCACAACTTTGGGATATGTATTTCAACATAGTAAAATGAGAAGCTACTCACTGCATTGGTTAGGGTTAAAAGAAATGTATCCAGTTGAAAGTGATTAATTACTGCAATAATCCAATAAAAACTTTTTACATACAGCAAAATTCCCAAATGATAGTAATATTAGGGTTATAAAGCAAAGACCTTCCTGCACAGACTTTGATTTCAGGTCAAAAGCAAGAAGTAGAAAAAGAACAAAAAACATGCAACGACCCTATCTTACTTAATACAGAGTGACCCACACATCCAGCACATAACAGGATGAATAAGTCCCAGTGTTAAAGTTAGCTAGCCAAGGTACTGTATAAGATGTATTCATAACTGTATTCATATCTCTGGGAGTGCTAAACCACTTTATAACTACAAACTCTGGTTATTTCCAAAACCTTTTGTACCCAAGTTAGGCTTTTAATCTATAGTACTTTACCTCGGTCTGTGTATTTTGTTTTTCCAACGTTTTTGAAGGAATGTCTGCCTGTCAAAAACGAACTGTTTGCTAAAACCTAGATCAGAACTGAGGTTAGAGAGACCCAGATCATGAGAGCAGAGAGTTTAGATCACCCATTCTCACGTAATATTAAAATGACAAATTATTGATTGATATAAAATACAGGGAAACTAATCAGCACCTCCTGACTATTCTGAGGTCTCTAGATCAGCACCTTACAGCACCTTACAGCTCTAAAGCTGTACATTTGTTTACAGTTTTTAGACAGTCACTTTATGCTGTCGTTTACACTTATGGTTGCCGTATGTCTTCAGGGTCAAGACCTCGGGGATACTCTGTCTCCAGTATATCACTTGCCTCGCTTAACTTGGCAGACAACGAAAGTGTCCAGCCAGACAAGAGGATGTCCAGGTGAGCATGTTTTTAGTACACACCTACCAACTGTCTAATCTATGAGATTACCTGCTTAACAGATTACCAACTCGTGGTGATGCTATTTAAAGGCATGCAAAGAACTTAACCTGATCTTCAAATTCTTGAGTTACCTAGTGCTTTTCAGAGATATTTTCAAAGCTTTAGTTAGAAGTCCTGTATGTTAATGTATATAAACCACTAATGCTTCAAACAACACAGCTTCTAATTTAATAGTGATTTTTTTTCTACAAATGCAATATCAAAACTTATTTAGAGTTACCAACATCAAAAATCACAAATTAACAGTGAATGCTGGATAAGTGCGTCAGTGTAGCAGGGGATTATATAGAAAAATACAGGGAGTTTTTACTCTTATAACTGTTTTTTTTTTTTTTTTTGCTCTGCACAATCAAAAGTCCGGTTTGACTTGAAAACCCCATGTATTTATTAACCAATAATACTTGTATTTGTTTGTTTTGGGTCAAATTTCTTGGAGGTCACATATTTATTAACTTTTCTGCCACATGTGGACAGTCCAGGTGGTGGACCATATTGGACAGGGTTTTTATTGTGGCCTTGTTTTTAAATTGGAGCAGAAAGTATTTTTTGTCAACCTTGTTGTTTTAAAAAAACATTTAAACATTTAAACATTTTTCCTTTACTAATTTGTTCCACATAACCAAATTGTTGGAATTGTTCTGCTAGAACTATTTAAATAATATTTAAACTGAAAAAAAAAAAACTTAATTTAATTTATTATTAATGGATTATTCATTGTTAACTTATCAGTTAAGATACATGTGCAGTAATTTGAACTCATACTTTGTTGCTCATCTTAGTTTGGCCACAACGGCACATGCAGGATTCATTTTATTTAAGTAGCCGTCACACTGACCACTGGCAGCGTACACAGATGCTGTTTGAAATTAGAAATAAGCTTATTTTATTCAGCACAATCATGATTATAAGATGTAAAATTGCCTTTTTATTTTGAGGTTTATTCCTATATCCTCATCCCTATAATAATGTACAGTACAAGTATGTGCTCTGGTCTTGGTTAAAATCTAAACTTAGTGAATGATTGAAAGTCTTGTTAGATTAATGTGTGTTATAGTTATGCATGTTAATAATTTTCTAAACGCTGAATATTTGGTGCCACTTCATCATATCGGTATCCACTTTAATACGATATACCACCCAACCTCTCTGTATTTTTCCCTTCGGTTACTTCTTGCCTGATGTTCATCCCTGTTGTTTCTGTTCCTCCCTATGCTGTGCCAGACGCAGTAAATTTTCTCCAGGCAGTCTGTGTTTCTTTTTGAGCTCTGCAAAAGGGGCAAAGGCCAGGTCGGTTCTCTCAGATCAGATCATTTTAAACACAGAAAGGTCTCTGCTGGACAACATCTTCATGCCATCGGAATCATTTATTCATTATATATATACTCATTTTATTCATATTTTAGCTCCAAACTGTAAATATCGATGTATTATTCCAGCAGACCATATTTGTCACTGTGCAATACACAGCCTCCTGAGACCCTATATGTTTATTTGTGTCCTCAGTATTACACGTTATGTCTTCTCATTGCTCCTTGTATAAATTTGTATAAAGGTGTTACGTCCTGCTGTATGTTTAATCAGACGTCCTGGGCTTGTCATTAATGCCCTAATTATCTGGGCTCGAGGTTAAAAAGACATGTCATCTTCATGTCCTTTAAACTGGCTTCTATCCCGAAAAGCTTATTGTACAAAAACAGAAAAATTGATTTTAGTTATAACTTTTTTTTAAATCAGTTTTGATGTCAGAAATTGTGTTTTTAATATATGAATGAATGCCTTTATTGTCACTATACACATGTACAATGAAATTAAAGCAACTCCTACAGTGCAAACATATAGATCACAAAAAAAAAAAAAAAAAAAAATGCGTTATAGGGTTAACTATATAATACTATAATACTATCCAATCAATGCAGGTGTGAATTTAAGATAGTTACTGCTTTTGGAAAAAAACTGTTCTTGAATCTGTTTGTCCTTGCGGTGATACACCTGTAGCGCCTTCCTGAGGGCATCAAGTCAAACAGATCAAAACCCGGGTGCGATTTATCTTTAATAATATTTTTTGCTTTACTGAGGCAGCGGGTGATGTAGACATCCGTCAAGGTGGGGAGAGGGCAGCCGATAATCCTCTGTGCTGTCTTTACTATTCTTTGTAGCCTCACCCTGTCTGCCATGGTACAGCTGCCATACCATACCGTGATACAGTATGTCATCAGGCTCTCAATAATCGAGCGGTAGAAGGTCAGTAGCAGCTTAGGATCCAGATTGTACTTCCTAAGCACCCTCAGGTAGTGTAGCCGCTGCTGAGCCTTCTTGATAACTGCTGTAATATTGTCTGTCCAAGACAGGTCAGCAGAAATAAGGATACCAAGAAACCGGAAAGTATGGACCACTTCCACACACTTGCCATTTATATGGAGGGGGGCTAAATTGGTGTTGTGCCTCCTAAAATCGACTATAATCTCCTTAGTTTTCTTGGTGTTCAAAGCCAGATTGTTTTTTGAACACCATACCATTAATTTCAGGACCTCCTCTCTGTAAGCTGCCTCATCTCCCTTTGAGATAAGTCCAATCAATGTCGTGTCATCGGCAAACTTGACTATGAGATTATTATTGTGAGTTGGATTACAATCGTGAGTGTACAGACAGTACAGGAGGGGGCTTAGCACACAACCTTGTGGGGATCCGATGTTCAGTGTACAAATGGAGGAGAGATAGGGCCCAAGTCTCACAGACTGGTGCCGGTTGGTGAGAATGTCCTTTAACCATTTACATATGAAAGAGGGGAAACCAAGAGTGATCAGTTTGGTAACAAGAATTTCAGGGATAATTGTGTTAAATGCCGAGCTATAATCCACAAAGAGCATCCGGACATAGCTCTGCTTCTGCTCAAGATGGTTCAGCACAGAGTGGAGAGCTATAGCGATGGCATCTTCCGTTGATCTATTTGCACGATATGCAAACTGGTAAGGATCGAAATCTTGCGGGAGATAGTCCTTAATGTACTGGAGGACCAATCTCTCGAAGCACTTCATAATTACTGGGGTAAGAGCCACAGGGCGGTAATCATTTAGACTGGTGACTGCAGACTTCTTTGGTACTTGTATAATTATGGCTGATTTTAGGCAGGATGGAATAACTGCCTGAGCTAAAGAGAGGTTAAAAATATTGGTAAAAATGGGGGTGAGCTGCTGGGCACACGCTCTAAGCACCCTACCAGGAACTCCATCTGGGCCGGCCGCCTTCTTAGGGTTTACTGCCAGGAGTACCCGTCTCACATCATGCTCTTTTAGAATAAGTGTGCAGGAATCGGCTGGAGATAGGAGCAGGGCTGGAACAGGAGAGCGCTGTTGTTGTTGTGATTCAAAGCGAGCGAAGAAGCAGTTTAGCTCCTCTGCTAGCCTTGCAGTCAAGTCTCCTGTTGTTGCATCACAGCCTCTGTAGTTTGTAATACATTGTATTCCCTGCCACATCTCTCGTATGTTATGGCTAGACAGGTGGGACTCTATGCTTTTCTTGTACTCCGACTTAGCTTTTTTAATTCCTTTTTTTTTTTTTTTTTTTTTTTATATATAATTTGTAAGTTAAACAAATAGCCCATTTATATAAGTATTTTTTGGTAGATTAATGAATTTTAACATTTTAAACATGCATTTTTCACATAGGAGGCAGAAGAAAAAGTAGAAAGATATTTGTAGGATTTCTTAGGATAAAAATTAAAATAACCATGCATGTTTAACCTAATGTTAACCCAAACCCTTGGTATTAGCTCGGTTCTCAGGAGGCTATAAACATGAAATAAACTGGAATGCCAACAAAATCCCCTGCTTTTCGTCACCCCATTCATGTTGTATTTCACTTTGCCCATTCTGCAAGAGAAATTGTTTTAGCATGTTATTAACCTGCTAACTCACAATGCTAACTGTAGGTGTCTTATACTGTACTACTAAATTTTGTAATTATTCATGTCATATACATTTTTCAATGCTCCTGTATTTTTTTTTTTTATTATTAATGAATCACTGCAACCACTCTCACTGTGTACACAATTATTATTTGTTTTTTACAGAATCTTAAAAATATTTTTAGATCCACAATGCAGTTTATTCCTTGCATGAAAAGTAAATGTTATATAAAGACAAACTCAAGAGTCTGTAATGTGACGAAGTAAAAATATCATGGTTTATCCAAAAATTTGGTGTGCAGAATTATTATGCAACTGGAAAATACATTGTTTTGTTTTCTGTTTTTTACAGTTCGGTTCCTAGACAAATACCAAAAAATCATCTCTTTACATGACTGATTTTACCTTTCGAAATACATTCATTTACCAGTATAGCCATCTTTCATGTTTAACACCTCTTCTATGATTATATGCATGGATTCAGTCAGTTTTTAATGTGCTCACACCTAATTTTAGCCGAAGCAACCAAGGGAGATGTCGACAGGCTGTTCAGATATGTATACTACTTTCCTTAGCCTGTAAATCTCCCTGTTTAGGATGACCCACAGGTTGTCAATTGGATTCAAATTAGATAAGCAAGGGCCAATTTATCATTTGACCACCTTTGAACCCTTTTCTGACCAGCCACTCTCTGGTGTATGTGCATGCATCAGTATCACTGTCCATATGAATGATGGTGGCTTTTTCTGGTACCACTGCTCCATCTGGCAGTAGATTTTCAATCCATCTTCCACTCACAATGGTCCAAGCAATTCACTCTCGAGATCACCGGTCCATACAATACCACAGTTCAGGATATTTTTAATTTTAGTTGTTTTTTATCCCTTTAAAAGCTATTTTTTATATCATTTTACTTTTTCATTATCTCTTAGGTATCTTTGATGTCTTATTTTCAAGGCAGCAAAAAACTACCTGATAATTATGTACATCCGACCTTAAAGCATTCCTCAAAAAATGCCTTCACAGATGTTTTTTTTTTTTACAAGAATCTGGGTTTGCATTATAATTGTGCACACAGTGTATGATCTAAATATTTAATGCGGTATTTAATATTGCATTTGTGTGTTCATGGTTATCTACAGACCGGAGACTGCAGAGGGTCAGTTGTTACCTTGTCCAACAGTGAACCGGAATGGGGAGAACTGGGAAAACGAATCAACATCATCGGCAGCATCTAACACAGAATACACAGGTGCACAAGGCAACACAAATAACAAAAAAACTTTAAAAAATAAATAAATTAACTATAAGTGCATGTAGCATTTAGTATAACTGTGTAAATCTTTGTAATTCATTGTTAGTTATAATGATTTTCAGTTCAGGACATCCACTTCTTTTCCAATAACATATATTGTCTCTGAGATTTATTCTTATTATCTTATTATAAAATATAAGTGTCGCTGCAATAGAACTTCGGTTAATAGGAGTATAAATATTAGGGGTTATGTGTATTGAACATGACGCTTAATAGGATTAAAACAAAATTGAATACTTAATATCTTCTTTATTAGGGCCAAAGCTTTACAAGGAGCCCAGTGCCAAGTCTAACAAGTACATCATCCAGAATGCACTGGCTCACTGCTGCTTGGCAGGCAGAGTCAACGAGGGACAGAAGAACAAAATACTAGAGGTGATAACTAAACTTTTAGATTTTTAATTAAAAATTATTATGTCAAATTCAGGCTTTATGGTGGTGCTTCGAATAGCATCCCTACAGAGTTTTGCTTGTTCTTCCTGTTTGCATGAATTTCTTTCAGGTTCTTGACAACTGGTCCAAAGCCCTGCATATGGACAGATTGGTTCAATTAAATTACCCCTAGGTGTGAGCGAGTATGAAGCTGTGTGGGTATGCATGGCACATAGATTGTTGTTTCATCTGGAGTGAACTGTCCCACCTTGAACTCACTGGTGCCAGGATTGCCTCTGGATCCACCTTGACCCAGATCAACAATAAAAGTGGTTACTGAAGATGAAGACATAAAGGATATAAAATCTAATAAGGTTTTTAAGGCATTGTTTCAGTGTTCATATATTTCTCTAAATGATTGCAGTTTTTGCACATTTATGACTGACATGCCTAACATTCAGAGGTAAAGGATAACGAAGCACATATAATTTATTACTGTACGTATAAGTATGTATTTTATGTATCTGTACTTTAATTAAGTAGTTTTATCAGCACATACTTTTTACTTTTAATCCGCTACATACTACAACAAATAATCGTACTCCTTGCTTCACTCCATTTCTAAATGGTGAAGCATTACATAATCAAAGCTTTAATAGTGCCACCTGCTGGCTATTATGCATAATTACATGATTTGCCTTCCCTAATCATGTAGCAGATGTTTAAATTGTGAAAAGTGGAGACAGTTTGTCCACAATAGGGAAAAAACACACTAGAGGAAAGAGAGTCTCTTTTAATATAATCCTATGACTTTAAGGCTATTGTAAGCTATTACCAGCTCAGTACTTTAAAGGTATATGAATATGAAGGTAAGTACTTTTGCTCCAGTAGCCAATGCGGGACTTTTTCTTGAGTAATATTTTACCTGGGGTATCTCTACTGTTATTCAAATACATGATTTACAGACTTTCCCCCACCTCTGCTAACATTCAGTTTACATTTAGGGGTAATTTACACCAGCCACATACTCGCTCCCTCCTAGGAGTAATTTACTGTAACCAATGTGCCCACATGGTGTTTGGACAGTTATTCTTCAGTGTTTTCTATTTTCTATTTTAATGACATAACACTGTGTAGTATATATTATCATGTATAATATCCATCATATCTAATACCTATTAGAGTCTATTAGTGAGTTAAGTAAGTCTATAAGTCCTCTGACAGAGGATGTGATTTTATAACCAGTTATAACTGGGATCTAGGATAACTTCTCTAGAAGTACTGTTTCAGAATCATTTTCCTTCATCCAACAGGAAATGGAGAAGACGGAATCTAACAACTTCCTAATTCTTTTCCGGGATGCGGGTTGCCAGTTCCGCGCCCTCTACACATACTGCCCAGAGACAGGTGAGATCAGCAAGCTGACGGGCATCGGCCCCAAGGTCATCATGCCCAGGATGATAGAGAACCTGTACAAGTACAGCTCAGACAAGAAGCAGTTCTGCCACATCCCAGCTAAGACCATGTCAGCAAGTATCGACGCCATTACCATCTACAGCCATCTCTGGCAGACGAAGAAGCAGAGCACGCCTAAAAAACTGCTTAAGTAACGCAGATGGAACAGGAGGAAACATGCGCTTACGACCTCACTGTTCCACCTCACCTCACCCCACATCCAGTTCTGGTCTGGATTTCCGAGACTTTATGTTATCACTGTTTAGCTTATTGTTCTGAGAGTGAACAGAATGATGTGATTTCACTACAATATTCCACACAGCTTGAATGTAAATACTGAATATGTGCAGGTATGGTTCGTAATGTAGCCAACATCACTTAAGATGAGCTCAGAATGAACACAATATAGCTTGTCTGCACGTGATGTGTACGTATGTGTAAGTGTGTGTGTGAGAGAGAGAGAGAGAGTGAGTGCCAAAACCGCAGGTTACACATCCTTGCTTTTTACTTGTTTTTACATTTTCTCTTGCTAACACCAAACTTAGTTGAGTGTGTGCATCGGTGTATTCTCATGAAGAGACATGGAGGGATGTTGGATTTAACATTTGAAGATCACACCATATTTATGATGTGTCATTTTGTTTACTGGAATCTAAGCACCTGACTCTCTGAATTCGCTGTCTGAATTTATTTATATTTTGGGAACTACCTTAAAGTTGCATTGGTGCAGAACAGCTTTTACCAGGAATCAGTCATGTGTTTGTATATAATGGCCTTTCTTTCTATCTGAATGCAGATTTTATTTAGCTTGTACACATCATTGTGTGGCTGTTTTGTGACTTCAGCACGGATCTACCATTCTAAGCTGCTAAACCATCAAATATCGTTCACGTAAACTGTTTCATGACTGTATAACAATCTCTTAAGTGTAATATGTTCATTCCATGTAATATGTTCATGTAAAAACATACTGATTATATTTTTAGAGACACAGCTGACAGTACTTTGCATTGAAAAGTTATAATTAAAAACAAAAGAATTGCAGAGTATAGTATCATCATGCTTCCCTATCAGTGCTGTCGGTATAGACGTACAATTGAATTGAAAAGTCTAAATGGCTTCATTTTAAATATAAAGTGCTTTCCCAAGATGTGTTGCGTTTTTACAAGCTTTGTATCAAGCTTTGCTTTTTTATATCTTCAGGTTCTAAAGAGCCGAAAGATGTCTTTATTTTTCTCTAGCAGAAGAACTCATCCATCAAATTTATTAGAGCTGTACATATTATAGTTTTGCATATTAAGCCTATTTTTAAAGCCATTGGATATTAATGATATTTTTTCATATTGACTAGAAAGTGCTTTACCTTTGGAAGGAACTGTGGGTTATCATTGCCAAGGAGCAAAGCTGCAGAGAATTTTTATGGCCGTTTCTCAATACAAGAATGCATAGGCTGGGAAGAACCTTTTTTCAGACAAAATTGACATGGAGAGCAAAATGACTTCATTACAAGAGGGTGGGTCTTGACTATTGCTAGCTTAACTGGGTATTGGAGTACTCGGTTCCCTTCAAAGTTGAAAGTTGCATCACAGATATGTTGCGTTTAAATTCTTACAGGTTTTTTTTTTTTTTTATCAGTTTGTTCCTGGTGCCAAGATCGATTTTTATCCTCAATATTTGGGGGGGAATCTGGTATTTCAGCTGTTTATTTTTCCTTAAAAATTATATTTATACTTACATTCCCATTGGAAAATTTGCTTGTGTTTAGGCTGAACCTTGGCATATTAAAAAAGATCCTTTAACTGCAAGAGAGAAAACAGTTTTAAGTATTAGTCTCAAATAGGATGTCAGCTCGGGTCAGCACCTGTTGTGGAGTATTATTTTGATATGCAATTTAGTACAGTTTCAGTCATAGCCTACAGTATGTAACAGCTGTTTACCTGTTTCTTCATGCCTCACTGTTGGGTGTGTTCATATTGTCCATGTGTTGTATGTCTGTTCTCTGATAGAGCACCTGTTACCTTGTATGGCTTTACAAATACAGATTTTCATCCAAATATTATTTGGCTTGTGCTCTTATTGTCGATAATAATATTGTTATTTACAGTGATTGGCAGACGCCTTATCCAAAGTGACTCATTAGACATGTGAGTGGTTGAGGGTTAAGGGCCTTGTTCAAGGGCCCCACAGAGGCAATTTGGTGGGGTTTGTAACGGGGACACACTTGCACACAGCCTCAGAGACACGCAGACTCAAAAAAAAACAAACACACACACTTGCACACAGATTCAAAGACACACACACACACTCTTGCACACAGATTCAAAGACACACACACACTCTTGCACACGGATTCAAAGACACACACACACTCTTGCACACAGATTCAAAGACACACACACACACTCTTGCACACGGATTCAAAGACACACACACTCTGGCACACAGACTCAGGCACACACACACACACACTTGCACACAGACTCAAAGACACACAGTTTTGTCATGCAAATAGGCATATCTGATTTGTTTCTTGGTGCCAGGATGGATCACGGTACAGGCTGTGTAATTACTAGTTATAAGGAATAAGATAAATGTAATAAAACATCTATAAATACTTCCTAAAGATGTGATTTTTAGGTCAGTTTAACAGTAGAGGGCTTATTTCAGGGGTGGACTTTGCTACCCATGTGGACACTCCCGTGTGATGGGGTTAGAAGAAAACGCACACATAGTAAATGTTATTATTATAATTATTAACTGTTTTGTATAGGTATATGTATATTCTTGTTAGAAACGCTCTATTATTAGAGCTATTACAGATAGAATTTCTAAGATTTACTGAGTGTCCTGGGATCTGACCAATCAGAAGCGCCGAAACAGATGGTCCCAGCATACGGCGATCTGATTGGTGGACGACACAGAGGAAGCGTTCGCCTGACAACCAGCGCCAGGGAGGTAACGGCAACCGAGAGGCGAAACAACGAGAGGCGAAATAGAACCATCGCCCTTGAAATTTAATTAAAATACACGTTCAGGAGGATTATTGTGTGACAGCGAAACTTCTAAGCACCGAAAGAGACCGTCTGCAGTTTGTGTATATGTAGAGTTTATCAGGTAAGCTCTAAATATCGGTGTTATTCCACAGCCCGCACGCTCCAAACAGTGCGCTGCTGCGGGGCTTCTCAACGCTACGGCAGGTGGCGTCCTGTTTTGTCGTGTTACTTAGTGCGGTTCTGTGCTCTAACGTTACCACGCTTTCTTGGCGCTTGGTTTAGCTACAGGTATCTGGCTCTTGACTCATTGTTCTAAATCCGCCGCATCTTGTTTGGTGTAGACGTCAGTGTTGTTATTCCTGGCCTCCATGATGAAGCGTAGCTTAGCGGTGCTGCGAGGAAGCCGAGCTGGGTGGGGCAGCAGCTCACTCTGGCTGATGGTTTTCTCTGTGTGTGTGTGTGTGTGTGAGAGAGAGAGAGAGAGAGAGAGAGAGAGTGATGGACTGTACTGGCGCTTTCCCACAGTGCTCTTCCTGCCATGACGTTGTGTTGTGATGACGTTTCCCGTCTACAGCCAGATGTTCGTGCGCGTCAGAGGTGGTACTCGGGTAGCGTATAAAGCCAACATCTGCACGTCTTTGTCACCTCACTAGGATCACTAGTCACCTCCCGATACGATATTATCACGATACCTGTATCGCGATTCTGTATGTATCATGATTTCATAAAGATTTAAAATTCAAAGAACTTTATTAACCTAAGAGGGAAATTGCTTATACTTGGTTACAGTTGTTTTCCAGGAGAAAAGGAAAAGAGTAATAAATTAGTAAAAGAAAAAAATCCTTAGTTGCACACAACATAATTCTATATACAGTACAGATATTGCACATGTGAGGGAGAAGGACATGGTATTGCACAAGTTATATGGGTAAGTCAGAGATTGCACTTGAAAATGGTATGGCCCAAGAGCATTGTTAAATAAATATAGCACAGGGAATTATACGTGTACATCAGAAACTGCACTTGAAAAGTGGTATGATCTAGGAGCATTGGTAGATATTGCACAAATTGCCCAATACGTTATAATATTGTATTAACACCCTTGGTTTATTATAACATTATACCAATTCGATATTACTTTTTTTAGATTTTATTACAATTTTAAGAATTAAACCTTACCACTCATGTAACCGGTCTGTACTAGAACTGAATCAGAATGCAGATTTTCATGCCTTACTTAGTTGCCTAAGCGATAAATAGAAATATTTGTCTTCTGGTTCCCTGAAACATCACACTCACCGAGTGTAAAAAATAATGCCTGATTAGACATGAACAAAAAAAAGATGAATGTCACTCGAAAAGTTCTAATAATACAAATCCAACTAATATTTTTAGTAATGTTCTTTTTCACATTTCGAAACATTTAAAAGCACACACATACAAAACAAACACAAAACAAAAAATCCTCCTGCATAGCAGAAGGAATGGCCTAAAATGAGATCGTACATGTGAATGCAGCACATAAACGCAGTAATAACACTTGCTCTAATGGCAGCAGGTACGTAGCATTAGCTCGCTTAGCTAAACATGCTTAAATTAAAATGAACTTAAAGCTAAATGTTCTGAAGTGTGGCTGAATTTCACAACAAAGTATTCCGACAGCGTGACAAGCAACAAATCTCTTTTAACAATTGCATGTAAAGGGGGAAACATATCAAACCTAATGAAACATTTGGGATAAAGTTAAAAGCAAAGTGATGCATCGTGTTTAACAGCTTGTGGACATCAGCTGGCAGTGTGGGCGTCCTTGACCCCAGTCAGACCAACCCTGGCAAAGTCAGGAGATGTGCCGTGTTTTACCAGATAAGGCAAATATGTTCATATTTCTGCAAAAGAATTGCTGAAATTTAAATCTGGTTGGTAGCACATCATGTTTACCAAATGCTGCTGTTATTGGTGTTATTATAATTTTTGTAGTTGGGTTAGGTACGATGTAAATTAGTCGTGTTTTGTATGTACGTTTATGTTTACTTTAAACTTTAAATACATTGATTTTAATAAAAAAAATACAATAAAACTGTTCTTTAATGTTATCCATCTTTTTTGGCATATTTTTTTAAAGTATTGGTTTAGGAACTGTTTAGGCACCGGTATCTTTTAAAAAAAAATATTGATTTGGCACTGGTTTCATTAAAAACCCAAATGGTACCCAACCTTAGTCCATATACAAGGTGGTGTCTAAAAGTTTCAAGATTATCTCTGTTTACAAGAAAGTACTTTAATAATCTACGTTTGCACACTATTACCCTCAAAATAGTCCCATTAAATAGAAATACAGAGCTGCCACTTCTGGAATATGTCATGGAGGTCTTCGTGGGTGCAGAAGTGACATCATGTTGTGTCTGGCAAGAAACTTAAGTGTGAGGAGAGCTCAGTGACAGGATGCTTTGTTGTTGTTCTCTCTTTGTTCTAACTTGGTGTCCATGATGAAATAGTTGACAGGATAACGCACATGTTCTGAATAGCAGCAGTTACAGTACATAGCTTCCGATGTACACAGGGCGATGTCTTTTGGCAAACTGACTTATGAAGGTTGGTGCTCCCTGTAACTGTGTGTGCAGCGCAAAACTACAGAAGTCTTAAAACCTTTTGATACTACCTTGTAGTATTAGTTTTCTCACTTAAATACCAAGCGCAGCATTTACACAACATTAATTCAAATATTTTTTATTTTGTTCAAATAGAAAAGTTTAACGTTTAAACATAACATAACAACACAACCAACTCTGTGCTGATCTCCATTATAAATGTAATAATTTTATTAGAGTCAATTTGGCTATACAAGAATCACATTTTATAACTTAATAGATTTTTCATTTCTACTGATTTGTAGATCCGTTACAAATAACTTAAACGACACTAAAGGTACATTTCAGTTTGTTTTTATTTTATTACAGTAATGATGACAAAATCAATTAGTAGTAGCAGCAATTGTATTATCGATTAGAGGCAGCACGATACCACTTTTAATTTTCCAGTATGATGCTGGTATTTGCTGGATACCAGTACCGTGTGTGATCTCTGGTACTTATCCATGCTGTGTTCAGCCTTGTGCGCCATTGTGATTTTAATCTTAATTCTATCCACTAAGGGTCAGTGAGGCTGGAAACTTTTATTCCAACATGAGAAAGAACCGAATGTTTGGAATAAAACCCTGCTGAATATGGGCCCCTTGCAAGAACATTGAAGCGCTCTCTTGTCCTTTTGAAGGATTTTTTTTTCAGTTGTTACATTGTAAGGGGGTTTTAACAGGCTGAGATTTCCAACCATGGTTCTTTAAGCTAGTACTTTACCAGGTGCTGCTTCTTAACAGTGCGAGTATTTTCTGTTTACCACATGGTAATATAGCAGTGAGTAAATATGATCTCTTGCAGAGGAGAGGGACAAGGCTGCCGCACATAAATTCTGTGTCCAACTTGCACACACAGACATACTCACCTTTATATCCTCAGGTCCAGTGGATCACAAATATAGACATTTTGCAGTCACATGATCACCATGACGTCAATCTCAACAGTGGATGGAAGAAATACCGTTACCCGACATTAGGCTACTATGTTTTGCCATGATAATTATGTTGAAGATGACAAGTAAAAACAAATAACGTAAAGTGACGTCATAAGCTTTTAGAGATGAACTGCCCTAAATCGAGTTGTATCTTTTAAGGTATCATTGTATTTACAGTGTATTTTGTGGAAAATACTTTGGCTATGTTGTAAGAGTTTGTTTTGTCCACCTGCTTATAAGGATGAACCACAAGTTCTTAATGGGATTAAGGTCTGGGGAGTTTTCTGGCCATGGACCCAACATTTTTATGTTTTGTTCCCTGAGCCACTTAGTTATCACATATGCCTTATGGCAAGGTGCTCCATCATGCTGTAAAAGGCATTAATCACCAAACAGTTCTTGGATGTTTGGGAGAAGTTGCTCTCAAAGGATGTTTTTGTACCATTCGTTATTCATGGCCGTGCTCTAAGACAAAATTGTGAGTGATTACACTCCCTTGGCTGAGATGCTACCCCACATATGAATGTTCTAGGGATGCTTTACTGTTGGCATGACACAGAATTGGATGGTCGTGTTCCACTTCGTAGATTTCAAGAAGGGCATCATGGAAGCCACTTCTCTTTCAGCTTCATCTTGGTTAGGGGAACATAAAATCTAAATTTTGGGTCTGTGACCGGGGAACTTGGCTTTGAAAAACTGAGTTGCTGGTTCTTTTTTTGCACAACGCCACAGAAGTATTTTCTGGGGAAAGTTAAACAAAGTTAAATTTGTAATAAAACACTGTAACTTTAAAAGAGACTGACTTGATTTAGCTCAGTGGGACTGCAGAAGCTTCATATGAATGAATGTTTTTGTGTTTATGTGTTTTTGTGTTCTGTCACAGGTGTTCTGTCACAGGTGTGTGCCAAAGGCTTTCCTCACCGGATGCAACCGTAGGCATCATCAACTTTTATGTCATGCTGTGAGTGTGTCACAGGTGTTCCTCCTTGACTGTAACAGTAGACAGCGTCCTCCCTGAATGTAACAGTAGGCAGCGTCGTCTAGGCCAAGCTCAGGGCTACTGAAACCCCGGATCAGACTGCGGAGCGTCTACAGCGACGGCGCATACGACCAGCAAAAGTAAAGGCTGCCAAAACATTGTAGCAGCGTGAGGAGCGGCAGCAAGTTGACCGCACACTCCATTCACAGGTAATAAGTAGTTTGTTTGTTTTTTGACTTCTAATTCATTGTTCCTTGCACAAACGCTCCAGATCTATCAAATTGCGAGAAGATCTCTTGTGCACAGCTTACTTTAAGTCATTGCAGTTTTTATAGTAGGAATAGATCTGGGCTCTAGGTCATTTCATCAGTGTTGGTTAAATGTTTAGCTGTATTAGCAGCTCACAAGTTTTGTCCTGAAAAAGACTGGGATGTGGAGCTATCCATGATTTATCTAGATTAGAGCTCTAGTCCCCGCTAAAGAGAAGCAGCTCCACAGCTTGATGCTGCCACCATGCTTTACTCTGGGTATGGTGTCCCTAGGTTTAAAGGAGCCAAACATATTTTAGAATTCTACACAAAAATCTTTACCTTGGTCTCATCAGAGTGTAACACGCTTGTCCACATTTGGATTGGTTTAGGTGAGCCTAGTTTTTTTTCTTTTTCTTTGAATAATGGCTTTTATGTAGCCACCCTGTTCCATACAGTAGATTAGACATACAGTGAAACCTCGGATTGCGAGTAACACGGTTTACGAGTGTTCCGCAAGACAAACAAAAATTTTTAATAAATTTTGCTGGGTCTTAGTGCCGACTCACTGGTGTAATCAACATCCGTGCAAGCGTGTACCGTTGTAATTTGACACCGTACACCTTTACACACGCTTTCGCTCGCTCTCTCTCTCTTTCTCTATCTCTCTCTTTCTCTCTCTCTCTTTTATGTAATAATTTTTTTGGGCTGTGATCGAATAATTAAAGTTTCCATTATTTTTATGGGAAAATTTGCTTTGGTTTACAAACGTTTTGGAATACGAGCCCGCTATCGAAATTTTTTTTGCTCGTAATTCAAGGTTCCACTGTATAAGAAGAAGGTTTTGCCACATGCAGGGAGTTACCAATGCATGGCAGATATTCCTGCATATATCCCAGGGTAAAAGATGATCTGGCATGGTTTATCTTAGCACAAAAATCAACAATTTTAGCAGGGCTGTGTAGACTTTTTATATCTTTTGTACATAAACTCCAACCATCTTCAATAAAAGGCTGCAAAAACTATATGCTGAGTAGATGTTGCTATAAAGTGATACTCAGAGAAGTATAGAATATCTACAATATACTTTTGTCAGAAAGAGGCTGAGAGACTCTGAAACACTGGTTTCAATACCGCTTTAATGTCAAGGCAAAAGTTTTTTCTTTAACTTAATGCTGCTAACAGGTTATGCTAATATGTATGCAGGGATAAAAATATCTCTCCCTCTGGCTGTCTTGCTTTCACGCTCTCTCTTTCTCTCTCTTTCTTTTTTTCTATATTTTTATATATAGAAGTCTGACACCATGACAGCTGAGGAGACCATCAACATAAAGGAGGTGGAGATCATTAAGGTGATCCTGGACTTCCTGAACTCACGGAAGCTGCACATCAGCATGCTGGCCCTGGAGAAGGAGAGTGGAGTAATCAATGGCCTCTACTCAGATGATATGCTCTTTCTCAGGTTGAGCCTCACACACATAAACACTGTCTGGAGACCCATGGCTAAATGAATCACTGTTACAGTATATATTGTTTTTTTGGTGTTGGTTCTGGAGCTCCGAGTAGATGGTGTTAGAGTTATTGCATAATTTATACGGTTGCCGTCAAAAGTTTTACATGCACTTAACAAGAGAATTAATCTTAACGCAGAATTTAACTTTAAACCAATACATGTGTCTTTAAAAGTCCCCAAGTTTAAATACAGTGTCACCACAGGGTAAAGATTCTATATATGTACAGTAACTATTTCATATATATTTTTGAATATTCATTTAGTGGTGCTGAAAGTCACAAAATGTAAAGATCAGATTGCATGTGAGTAAAAGTTCTTGGTAGTTGTAGAAGACCCAAAATGAAGTTGGTTTGGATAGTCAGGAACGCCCAGGAACCACTTGCGAAAGCACAGTCCTGCCGTGAACTAAAAGTTGCTGGAACACCGGTGTCACTGTGTTTTACTTCTTCATGGACTGGATGGCTGTCGTCCAAGAAACAAACCCCTGCTCCAAATTCAACATGTTTGAGCACACGGAAAAAGACAAGACCTTTAGGAGGAAAGTATGACATACCGCAGACGTAAAGGTGATGCATTCAACTGAAAGAACACTGTACCAACTGTTAAGTATTATGTTAGCATCATGCTTTTGGCCTGTTTTGCTGCCAGTAGAACAAAATACAAAAACGTACATGGAATAATAAAGGAAAACATAATCAGCATAATCATTAGCTAGATGGTTAAAACCTGAACAAAATTGATTGTTTCAACAGTGACCAGTGACCCCAAACACACATCAAAACTGCTTGTGGAGTGGATAAAGCAAGCTAACTTTAAGCTTTTAGAGACAATCAAGTAATATCAAAAATTTGTGGACCATGCTTAACAGTCAGTTTTGGTGCCCAGAAATCCCGAAATTTAATTGGACACCACCAATTCTACCAAGAAGAGAGGACAAATGATCAACGAAGACTGCTCCAGAAGACCAAAAGTATCTGCTGATTGTGAAACTTGCTAAGGGACGTTCACTTAAATATAAGGTGTGCTGTAGATATATTTTAGATCCCGTATGTATGATTTTGACTCTTTGTTGATTTTAAAACTCGAAATAAATTAACCTAAACCCTATTATTGGGGTTTTCCTCGATTAAAGGTATATGGTGTACAGTCATTCAGCCCCACATATTCATCGCAGGACCAACATTGCCATGACATTCATGTTCATGATGGGTGCATGTACACGTCTGACCCTAACTGTAGATGTTGTTTCTATCCTCACTTATTATACTTTGACGTATACTATTTCTGACTGGCAATGATGTTGTGTACTCTTCTGTGTAATGCAGTGTATTCTAAATCAGTATTCAGTGATAATTATACTGTGTTACAACCTGATTGTTGCTTTTAAGTCCTGTCAGAAATATTCTAATTATAAGATAAACACCACAACAGTGTCACAATTGCCACTTAGAAACTTGTATTTGTCTGTGAGCCTCAACTTGAGGGCATGTCAATAACAAAAATTTTTTTTCTATAATAACTCTTCAGTGCTTAATTTTCTTTCAGTGTAGCTAAATAAACTCTTTATACATAACAGTAATAGTAATAATAATGACAACAACACCAATGGCACCATTCAATTCAAAATGATTTTTTTAAACAATGGCATGAAAAGAACCAACATTTCTTAAGACGGTGAAGTTTATTAATTACCATTAAGAGTATAAAACAGTCACCATTAAACGACAGCAGGCACTATTCAAAGAACTAAATAATCCATCATGCATTTTAATGAGAAAGAAAGTTTTAACGCATTTAAAGCAACAGTATTAAAGCAAAAGCTTTCTATTTCTTTAATTTAAACTCATATAACATGTTATTTTTTTAAATACATTTTCATTGCCACAAACACAATTGTGGCTCATTAATCAATTTTGAGAAAATGTGTATTCATAGTGTTTTGTAAAAAAAAACAACAACAAAAAAAAAACTATTATGACCAAAACAATTTTGACAAAGTGCTTTGGATTGTATGCTTTTTAACAACCTTGTAAGTCAAAGAAAACATGCACAAAATATTCTCTATCACGTTTTAATGCATTTTGCAAAAATAGTGAAATCTGCTATGTATATTTAAAAAATGTAGATTAAACTAATTGCATTATCTTAAAGGAGGACAAAAGCGGTTATTTGTTTGCAGTGTCAGTGCCGGTTACAGATTATGTTGTAGATCCATTTGGGAATGTCTGACTCTTGGTGCACAGTATATTCATTGTATCTTGATGATGTCACTGGGTCAGTCTGTGGCCAGTTAAAGAGCAAGGGCTTGACTGTACTGTAGGTGAGGAGAGTGTGTGGAAATACTGGGTATTTTAAGATAGCATGAGAGTTTTGTGGCTTAAGTACATCTCAGTTCACACCCTAAGCATGAAGAGAAAAATTAAGGAGATTGTAGGAACATTTTGTAGGAAATGTTTGTTTGGTGTGGCTTAAGCAAAAATCTACACACCATTTTGGATTTTTTTTTTTGTATCAGAAAATTCAGCACATGCACAGATGGTCTAAGACTTGGACATGCATCTTTCTCATTTTCTGTCCCTCTTTCAGGCAGCTTATTCTAGATGGACAGTGGGACGAGGTACTGCAGTTTATTCAGCCTCTGGAGTGTATGGAGAAGTTTGACAGGAAAAGGTGAGGCGTTGTCTCTCTCTCTCTCTCTGCTGTAAATGACATCTTGTGAGTAATAATTTCCTGTGCTCCTTTGTGTTTTAAAATTATTTTTTTAAGGTGCAGTTGCTATTTCCATGGTCAGAAATGTGCAGAACTGACAAAGTCTCTATTAGTCTGAATAGGCTACCTCACTTAAATATTGAACTAAGTGCAACTGAATTAATACCTATAAAATAAGAACATTTCAACTGGGGCTAATGAATATGTATGAGACTATAAATACATTATCATAGGGAAAACGCATAATTAAATCAGTTCTTTGTTTATACACACAACAAACTGTGTGAAGATATTGCATTTGTATTTTTCAACCTATGGATCTTGAAACATTTATATTGTTATATAAATGTAGGATGTCTGGAACTTCAGTCTGAGCTGTGCTGTTACACAAAAATAATGCACACCACCTAACCAGTCAGACTTTAGAATTTATCTGCACTGTGATATCAAATTTGTTTAAATAACACACTCATCAAATTTATTGCTGTAATAGAGTTTTTTTTAATAAGCTAATATAAATGCTACATCTTGGAGGCTCTGATATGGGAGTAAACGCTTTACAAGAGGGCACACAAAGAGAGAAAAATCATTTTTTAAAAGTTCTGTCAGCTAAAATAAAATTAGTAAGTAAAATCTAATCATGGCAGCACTGAGGTTTAGTAGTAAGCACTGTTGCCTCGCACCTCCAGGGTTGAGACTCTTGCCTGTGTGTGTGGAGTTAGCATTTTCTTGACAAAATTATTTTGTGCTCCTTTGTGTTTTTAAATTATTTTTGTACGTTTTTTTATTCCCATGGTCAGAAATGTGCAGAACTCAGTCTGATAAGACTACCTCACTTAAATATTAAGTATTAAAAATAATAATAAAATTTGTAATAATTTGAATATTTTAATTGGACTGAATATTTTCAGTTGAGTTTCAGTTTCAGTAAGTCTGTCCGTGGTGGGGTTCTTTTAGGTACTTTGGTTTCCTCCCACAGTCCAAAGACATGTGGTGCAGATTGTTTGGCTTTTCCAGACTGCCCGTAGTGTATAATTGTCCGTGCCTAAAGTTCCCTGGGATAGGCTCCAGGCCCGTCCGTGACACAGGATAATCCATATAGACGATGCATAAATTGAAAATTTAATCATGCACTTGTGATTACTTAGGCTAAGTGAATAAAAGAGGCTGATTTTAGACATCATCAACACTCCTAATTATGTCATAGTAATTATTCTGACCAAAACATCTTTTTTTTTTTTTTTTTACAGTTGCAATGATCTTCATCAAATAATTGCCAGGCAGTGATTATGAAAATACCAAACATATAGCTGCCCCATTCATGCTGACCATTCTGTGTCTTTTGCTTGCATGATTATCATAAAAATATGCCCTTTGATATGTTTTTCCTGATAACCTTTTGCCTGCAGATTCCGCTACATTGTACTTAAGCAGAAGTTTCTGGAAGCTCTCTGTGTAAATAATGCCATGTCAGCAGAGGACGAGCCCCAGCATGTGAGTACCACTGATTCATTCTGACATGTACCCCATTTATCTTTTGTAACCAGTCCATCAGTCTCAAAACCCTATCAAAAGACTATCCTCGAAGGAATCTTTTATTTATAGCAGTGCACATGCACGTTTTTTGTCTCCTTACTTTATCACCCCTCAGCTGGAACTTACCATGCAGGAAGCTGTAAAATGCCTTCATGCTTTGGAGGAATTTTGTCCCTCCAAAGATGACTACAGCAAGCTTTGCCTTCTCCTCACTCTCCCTCGTCTTACCAACCATGCTGAATTCAGGGATTGGAATCCGAGCACGGCTCGCGTACGCTGCTTTGAAGAGTCGTGCTCCATGGTGGCTGAGTTCATTCCAGCTGACCGCAAATTGAGTGAGGCAGGTTTCCGGGCCGGTGCAGATCGACTTTTTCAGCTGCTGGTTAAGGGCGTGCTGTACGAGTGCTGTGTTGAGTTCTGCCAGAGCAAGGCCACAGGTGAGGAGATCAGTGAAGCTGAGGTGCTGCTGGGTATTGATGTGCTCTGCGGCAATGGCTCCGATGAACCTGACCTGAGTCTTCTGTCATGGCTGCGAAACCTGGCACCTAGTGTCTTCTCCTGCGCCTTTGAGCAAAAGGTGCTCAATGTGCACGTGGACCGGGTCGTTAAGCCAGTACGAGCGGCCCACGCTGACCTGCTTACGCCGCTCGTCAGCAAACTCTCCCCATGCCCTGCCTCTCCGTTGCGCCGTCCACAGTCAGCTGACACCTACATGTCCCGCTCGCTCAACCCAGTGCTGGATGGCCTCGCTTATGGCCTGTCTGGCATGGAAAGAAGAGGAGGAACCAGAGCTGCTGAGGTGGGGAAAGCATCACCCATGTCACATTCATTTGCCAACTTCCAGTACCCTGGGGGGCAGAACCTGAGCCGGAGTCTGATGATGGAGGAGTCTCAATGCCAAAGCATCTTTGAAGAGTCCCCTGAGTGGTAAGGTTCTGTTTATACAGTATGGTATGTTGAACCTAATTCTTCTCAAAATATTAAACAGAAATTATAAAAAGGTAACAAATAAGTTTATAGTGTATTCAAATAATAAAAAAAGTTGACCTCAAATGCAAAACTACAAAAATATGAAATATACTGTAAGTGTAATAGTATAAGGTGTGATATAGAACTGCAAGCAAAAAAACTCAAACAAAACTGAATAAAGTGAACAGTGAATACTGATTATAATGAATACTGGAATAAATTATGTTATGTGAGTAATATATACATGGGTGGGACAATGAAACTGGCTTCATGGCTAAATTTGACTGGATAGTGTGTGAAGGGTTAATTAGCAGAGTAATACCACAGTTTTGCTTGAAATATTGGACGAACCTGTTGGAACGGATTGCGAAAGTGTGCGCATGGAATTATGAATTTGTGGGTACGGATTACAAAATCTGAACGGCCAGATTATTAAATTTGGGGAACAGTTTAAGAATTTGTGGGAACGGATTATTACACTGAGGGCACGGATTACAAAACTGTTGCCACATATTGTTTTTTTCCTCCTCTAACAGGGCTCCGTATGAAATTGATTAAAGCTTATGTTAGACAAAAAAAGTGTGTGTGAGGTTGTGACATGGATGTTGGCACCAGACAGGTTAGTTTAAGTATTTTAGAAACTGCTCATCTCTCAAACCACAAAAACATTTATATAATAATAATAATAATAATAATAATAATAAAATAAAACATTTGTTTTTGAAAAGCTAAAAAATGCCTTATCGTGGGGGAAATCATGAGATTGTTTTAACCTGCCAGGAAGAATATATAAATAAAGCAAGAATGAAAGAATAAAATAAGCAAATGAGGTGAGCTGAAAAGCATCTCAGCATGCAAAGCATATGTAGAGGACCACATTAGGCTTCCACTCCTGTCAGCCAAAAATATAAATCTGAAACAATCATGATTACAGGCTGACCCAAACATTAGGTACCTGTGTAGCCTGTCCATCTAAAGGTTTGATGTGTTGTGTATTCTGTGATACTTTTCTTGTGGTTATAACAGTTACTAGCCTTTCCACCATATACACAAAGCCTGAAGTTTCAGTGGTCATGTAATCACTGCTGGTAAAGTAAAAGTCCAGTCTGAGTCTAGGATGCAAACTATACTAGGCTTTCAGCTATGCAGCTGCATTTAAAAATTAATTTACTTCTCCTTAAACATCCATCCATGTGTCCAAGTTCTGCTTTAGCCTTGCTTTAGAAAATCAGTGAATTACAGTTTAAGTAGGATTATGTTTTATTTTACGTTTTATTATTGCAGTTATGCAAGTCTTACTGGAATGAATAGGAATGTCTTTATAATAAGTGTTAAAATACTGTAGGGTTTGTTATTTTTGTTACAAGTTATTGTAGTAAATTTATCCATTGAAGAGTTATACAAATAATGTTCTCAAAATTATGGACAAAATGTGTATCCATGAGCATAGAAAAACATATATTGTAAATCTTTAAAATTAAGAGTTTTTTTTTTTTTTTTTTTTTTTTTGTGCAGCTCCAGAACTGAAACTCCTTCAGATAAAATGATGAGTAGCTCCCAGAACTCTCGCCCAGTCTCTGCTCCAGGTCAGGATGCCCCAACCACTCCCTCTGCAGAAAAGAATGAGGTACAGTATTTCATCAACCAATTCTCTAAACACATGATGTAGCAACCAGCTGTCAAGGTCATCAGATGTGTATTAATTTGATTTTATTTGAAATTGCAAATTAGCATATAGCATAAATGCCTTTTTCATTATGTGAATAACTGTGATGTAACGCACCTGAGTCAGAAAAATCAAATGAGTTCTGATGTCCTCAGAATTATATATAAAAAAACATAATAATTGATAAGCATTCCCACATTTTTTTAGCTATATAAATTGTAACTTGTATTTATTCAACTATTTATTTCTATGATATAATATTTTTCATTAAATAAATACATGTTCATTTAAATGCATGTGTGTTAATTTGTATACAACTGCATTTTAGCATAATACATATCACTGACTCTGGGAGGTCTCACAGCTAAAATGGCAAACCAGGTCAGTCCTGTTGTCATGAAGACCAAAGATCTGCCCACAGAGCTTTAACAAGCAAGATAAGGATTGAGAAGGTTATAAAATATTATTTCAAAGTGGACAAAAAAAAAAAAGATTTGGCTCTACACTACTACATACATGCCCAAGATCAGGACAAACTGAAGGCTTGAGCAAGAAGGGCAATTATTAATGAAGTGTCCAAGACACAATATTATGGAGCTTAGAACCTGTGTAGACATGAACAATAACCTCAGCTTTTTAAAGATCTGCCCATTATTGGAGAGTGGCCAGAAGGAAGCCACTTCTGAGAAAGGCCATGTAAAACACAATCTGAGAGATTCTAGAAAAAAATATTGTGGTCTGATGAGACTCAAATTGAGTAATTTGGTCGAATCCCAAACCAAATACAGGCCAACTGAAAAGAAAAGGTTTGTGTTTTGGAATGGCCAAGTCAAATCCCAAATCCAACTGAACATTTTTGATACAATCTAAAAATTGCTCGGAACCATCATTCTCCATTTAATTTAGCAGAGTTAGATAACATTCACTTTAGAGAAAGGAAAATGCCAACCATGATGTGCATGGCTCACAAAAACACATTTGATATGCCTTGAATCTGTAATTGATGCAAAATGATAATTCATACAATTATAAGATAATCCATATACTACACTGCCCAGGCCAAAAAAAAACAGTCACAATATTTTGTTCTTCCACCTTTAGCTTTGGTTACGGCACAAAGTGTGGTGGCCAATTTATGTTTAAATAAAATTCTGATATTGGATCAGGGGTATCTCAGTGGTTAAGGTGTTGGACTATAATTCGGAACGTCTCGGGTTCAAACCTCAACTACTCAGATATATAATGAGTTAAAAATGTAAGTCGCCACGACCTTTCCATTTCCATTACTCATAAGTTCAGTTGCTGTGCTCCCAAACAAATTGAAGCATTTTTTTTTTTCAGTTCGCCTCACTAACAAGTGTCCTATGGCTACACAAACCTACCTCTTGGTTTTTTTGTACAATGCAATTGATTTAGAATTGTATATTCAGTTTGACATTAAGGCACCTTACAAATTAGAGTTCGAAAATGGTCTGTTGCAGTGGCTAAATACTTCAGTTCACATACTATGCCTCTACACTATATGAATGCAAACTTACTTCAGTAAGATGTGTAGACAATGGCAAAAAATCGTTAAATTTACGGGTCTGCTTGCTCGAGTGAGCGGCCATCTTGAAAATTTCGTTAGCCCTTCGTTTGAAGTGAGGTCCCGAAAAATCTTCGTTTCGAGGGCTATCTGGCCCTTCCCCTTAGCCCTACCCCTCCAACCAAAAGAGAAATGAGACACCCCTACCCCTTCACGTGAACGCGCCAAACGGAGGGGTAGGGCTAAGTGTAGGGGTAAGGGGTAGAATTGGGATTCACCCTAAGAGTGGAAATATAAATGCTTTTAACTACAGTTCATATATGTGCATGAATCACAGCTGGATTACATGTCCTGTGTTTGTTTGGTGCCTTATTTGTTGCATGTAAAAGGTAGGGGTACGTAGCAGAATGTTTTGAAAAGTTGTGCGACAAGGTTCACAATCACTGCCACTTTTATAATGTATCTTTACAGCTGCAAAATAAAAAGCATACATGTCAAAACGCATGGTTGGAGATACAGTAAGTACTGTCTTAAATGTTGACATGAAAACTAAGCTTCCAAGTTTTCATGTCTTTTTATTTTTTATATTTATTTATATTATTGCAAAACAACCTAGTTTAATCCTCTGGAGCGCCCCCTACTGGAATCATCTAGTTAACATGTGTAGTATATAGGAATGTATGTGAACAAATAGTCATGATGTTGCCAGATTATGTTGCCGGACTATGCGAATATAAAATTGTTGCCCCTGTTTGAGCTTTTACAATTCTCTCTCTTTTTTTCTATTTTTCTCTACTTCTGTCTGCGTTCTGTCTCTCTTTACTTCTCTATCTCTACTATTTCTTCATCTAGTTGCGTGACTCCATGGAACAGTATCAGGAGTACTACAGGCAACGCTTACGTGTACAGCAGCACCTGGAACAGAAGCAGCAGCAGAGGCAGCTTTACCAACAGATGCTGCTAGAGGGTGGAGTCCAGCAGCAGGAGATTTCACCCACTGCCAAGCACAACCTCACTGAGACCTTCCTCAACAGGTCAGAATGTAACTTCTTGGCATCAAATGTTCTCCAAATATAACTGACCTGTTTCAGTGTCCGAGCTCAATCTAAAAACTATTTTAATGTTAGAACTTAGTCAGCATGGTGTTTATTAATAATCTGTAATCCTTGTCTAGACATGTTAGTGTGGCTTGTGCAGTTGCTCAAAGGAAATACAGTATAACTAGAAAAATGTACTATTTCAGAGCAATGAAATGCTGCGTTCAATGCTGAAACTATAAACACAGATTATGTAGTATATCCTTTTGCTAGGAACCTACATGCAGTACTAGTTTGTTTACCTACAGCCTGGATACCTTTTTGTGCACAAGCACACTCATGCCGCTGCTTGTGTGTGTTTGTGCATCCTTGCAATGTGTGTCTGCAGATCTGATGCTTAGGAGAGATTAAAAAGTAGAAGATTAGATTTCAAATTTAATATAAAACCTGTAGTTTAATAATGACAAATTGCATGTGTGTGTGCACTCGTGTGTGTGTTTGTGTTTGCAGATCCATTCAAAAGCTGGAGGAGCTGAATGTTGGAATGGATGATCTGGGTGAGGAGGTGCAGGCCCTCTCTCTACAGTGTAATGGTGGAGGAGAAGGAGAGGCAGGAGTAACTTCAGGGGGTGCAACAGACACAGTACTTCAAGATGAGGCAGGGCTTAGCACCGGCATCCCTCAGAGAAACATTGGACGGGCAGCTGTTCCACATACCCCCGAGTCCCCCATGCTCCCAAGTAGGTAGGTACAACCATATGAACACAGGCTTTTCAAGCGCAACTATTTTTTGGTAAATTAATACACCTGGTGGTTAATTCACTTTCTGAATAAAATTTAGTTTATGTTCTGGCATAAGTACAGTACACAAGTATGACACTTTAAACAGTGCATTTATTTTGTTTGTACCCCAAGAGCTGCTTCACCTGCAGTTCACAAGCCAGAGATTGTTGTTTTAGTTATGACAAGGTGTAGCAGTTGTACAGTACCAGTCAAATGTTTGGACACAAATTTGGATTTATATTCTACATTCTAGATTTTCTTTTTAACTATGAACTAACACTTATGGCATTAGGTAATTAAGTAACGAAGACAACACTTAGTTGTTTTTTAACATGAATGTCAGCTGTTCTGGAATAGTTCTTGCAAGAGCAGGATTGTCAAGAATAACTGCAAATTTAAGCACCAGGGTAAAACTAGCACTCATGAAGACCATCCTAGGGTAGGAAGACCAAAATGTACCTCCGCTGCAGAGGAGAAGTTCATTAGAGTTACCAGCCTCAAAAAAATCATCATTTAAGAGCATCTCAGGTTAGAGCCATTTTTAGGCTTTACAGATGATAAGTAGCAACCTCACAATATCAACTGTTTAAAGGAGATTATTGCATATTTAGGACGCCTTTAGCATTAGGTTACAATGGAGAAAGAAATAAAAACAATCAGGAAAGACCAAGGAATTAGAAGGTGTGTCCTAACGTTTGACTGGTAGTGTACAGTATATAGCTGACATAATTACAGCTGTTTTGTTTTTGTAATCATTACCTTTTGTGCAGTAATTTCTAAGCATATTTGTTATCTAAAGATTGCTATTTGTTTAATATACAGTATTTGGATGTGTGAGCACTTGCTTTTTGTTCTGCAGTATTCAGAGGGATGGTGGAGGACAGAGTGATAGCAGTATGACACGCACTAAAGGAACTGAGGTTCGTAACTGGACATATTGTATTCATAAGTTTGTATTGTAGAAACAACAACAGTTATAATAATAATGTCTGTATAAGACAACACCCCTCCCTGCTCCCTTCACATGACATGGATAGAGCACGCACTTTTTGTAAACCGAACAGGCCAGCAGAAATCAAACAGGCCTTTGACAACTATATATGCAGTAAGGAGTACTAGATCCACATACTGTACCATGGTAATCATTTTGCGAGTTGAGAAAGCCCACAATCTCAAGTGAAACATCAGTCAGAAATCAAAAGAGTTCACTACTGGAACCTGCTTATACAGTGAACTGTAATCATCATAGTCTTCTTGAATCGCTAAATCAGATTAGAATCGATTTATACTTTTTAAATGTTTCAGGTAAACGTACAAGCTTAAGAGGTCTAAAACCCAGAATTTCATAAAAATATTACATACCTTTTTTTAGAAAATACAAACTGATAGTTGCATTAAGAGTAAGAGTATTGCTTCTTTTTCTTATGTATGTGAGTGGCTGATACATTACTGCTACTTTCTTTAGTACAAAGAATTAGCAGGAAGAAAAGATTAAAAGCAGGAATTACATACTTTCACCAGCAGCAATAATCAATCACAGTGATACTAGCCTGTGAGCTCATGCAAGCATGAGGGCAGATAATTATGGCGTATGTTTCTCCGAAAATTTTAGCAAAAGAAAATCTCTCACTTACGGTCAAACTCTACCTTGCTCACACAAAACATGCTTTGATGGGAGAGTGCCGTAACAGAGAGAGACAGGTGGAAATTGGCTAAAACTAAAAATACAATAAAAAAAAGACAAATTAGACAGTAAACCATACTCTTACTAAATCAAATAAAAAATCACCATGCTCCAGAATACCCTATGATTGATAGATTTACAGTGAACCATAGGAACATTATGGCGAGCACTGGTCTTGTGCGGGACAACAAAACAAAAAATTGACCAAAGACCAAGGACATCGACCAAATGAGACAAAAACTCGAGTGTTACACCTATTACATCTGGTACAAGAAACTAGCTAAAGTGACAAAACCATCGCCAGGCCAGCAGCTAATGAAGCAGAACTCATTCATCATTTAGAAAGAAATCAGTAGACTCAATCACTGCCACACCACCCCAGAAATAACAACCAGAGAAAATGATGTAGAAGGGAAAAAGTGAGAAAAAATACAGCAAACATCCAGTAGAAATGGAAATTGCATGAGACCAATAAACTTGAGTCAACCACAACATCAGTGAACTGATAAACCTTATCAAACCATCTTGTTCTCCTTGTGCATACTGTAGACTGCACAGGCAACATCTTGAACAAGAACCTGCCCTGCATCCACTAAGAGCTTGCACAGTCCTAGAACTAATCATGTGTCATGGGTCCAAATGCATTTTTTAAATGGATAACCCAAGGTATCATTTATACATCTATCTATCCATCTTCAACAGCTTATCCAAAGTTGGGTCGCAGGGGTAGCAATTCCAGCAGGGAACCCCAAACATCTCTTTCCCCAGCCACCTCAGCTAACTCTGACTGTGGAATCCAGAGGCGTTCCCAGGCCAGTGTGGAGATATAATCTTTCCATCTAGTCCTTGGTTTGCCCCGTGGTTTTCCTTCCAGCTGGACGTGCTAACAACACCTCCCTAGGAAGGCATCCTGGTGACATCCTTACTAGATGCCCGAAACCTCAACTGACTCCTTTCCATGTAAAGAAGTAGCGGTTCTACTCTGAGTTTCTTACGGATGACTGAGCTTCTCATCTTATCTCTAAGTGAAAAGCCAGTTACCCTTCTGAGAAAACCCATTTTGGCCGCTTGTATTCGTGATATTGTTCTTTTGGTCATGACCCAACGCTCATAACCATAGGTGAGGGTTGGAACGAAGATCGACCTGTAGAAGAAGACCTGTAAATTGAGAGCTTTGCCTTTTGGCTCAACTCCCTTTTCCGTCACAACAGTGCAGTAAAGCGATTGCAATACCGCCCCCGCTGCTCTGATTCTCCTGTCAACCTCACGTTCCAATATTCCATCACTTGTAAACAAGACCCAGAGTTACTTAAACTCCTTCACTTGGGGTAACACCTCGCTCCCTACCTGGAGTAGACAATTCATTGGTTTCCTGCTGAGAACCGTGGCCACAGATTTCGAGGTGCTGATCCTCATCCCTGCCGTTTCACACTCAGCTGCAAACCGATCCAGCAAGCCCTGCAGGTCACAGACTGATGATAACATCAGGACCACATCATCAAGCAGCAGCAATGCAATCATTAGCTCACCAAACTGGAAACCCTCTCCTCCATGGCTGCGCCTTGATATACTGTCCATGAAAATCACAAACAGTATTGGTGACAAGGCACAGCCCCGACAGAGGCCAACACCCACTGGAAACAAGTCTGACTTACCCCCGAGAATCCGAACACAGCTCTCACTTTGGGCATTAAAGGTTGGATGGCCCTGAGAAGTGACCCCCTCACCCCATACAGTCCTGGAGTACCTCCCACAAAAAATCCAGAGGGACCTGATCATGTGCTTTCTCCAAATCCACAAAACACATGTAGACTGGATGGGCATATTTCCAAGCCCCCTCCAGGATTCCTGCAAGAGTAAAAAGCTGGTCCGCTGTTCCACAACCAGGAAAGAATCCATATTGTTCTTCTTTAATCTGTGGTTCGACAATCGGCCGAACCCTCCGTTCCAGCACTTTAGAGTACACTTTCCCAGGGAGGCTGAGTAGTGTAATGCCCCTTTAGTTGGCACACACCCTCTGGTCCCCCTTTTTGAAAAGGGGAACCACTATCCCAGTCTGCCACTCCTTAGACACTGTCCCAGACTTCCACGGAATGTTGAAGAGGCATGTCAACGAAGACAGTCTTTCAACACTCAGGGCCTTCAGCATTTCCGGACGGATCTCGACTACCTCAGTGACCTCGCCCAGGGAGATCAACACCGACCTCCTGTCATCCTCCAGCTCTGTCTCTGCAACAGAGGGTGAATTAGTCCGGTTCAGGAGTTCTTCAAAGTGCTCTTTCCACCGCCTGATTACCTCCTCAGTTGAGGTCAGCAGTGTCCCATCCTTGCTGTACTTGGGTGGTTCCACGTTTCCCCCTCCTGTGGTGCGGGATGGTTTTCCAGAAGCACCTTGGTGTCGCCTGAAAGTCCTTTTCCATGGATTCTACAAGCTCCTCCTACACCTGCTGCTTTGCCTCTGTTACCGCTGCGGCTGCTGTCCTTCGTGCCCGCCAGTACCTTGCAACTGTTTCTAGAGTCCTCCGGGATAACATATCCCCGAAGGACTCCTTTTTAAGTCGGACAGCTTCCCTAACCACTGGTGTCCACCACCCTTTTCAAGGGTTACTGCATCATTTATATGCTTCCTATAATGGACAAGGCCATTTACTGACCAGTCACATGTCTTTCCACCATGTGCAAAATCCTCAATACCATATAGCCACAGAAACCCAAGCCTTCCTGATCAGAACAGGCAACTGCCCACTGAACAGAAAAAGAGAAAAAGCTGCTCATCTGCCAAACTGACAACGGAAAAGTCTTGAAAATACTCTTGCTTTATACAACTATTCCACAAAACAATTTATTATCAACAAATTTTGATTTGCTTATTTATTTAGCCAGTTATTTTGCTCAGCCAATCCTTCTTCAACAGTGAGCTACTGTAGCAACTTATAAGCAGGTATTAAGGAGACAAAATGTAGCTAAAGATGACATAACATCGGATGGGTCTTCTTGTTGTACGTGCTTCTGTGACTGGTTTTGGATGTGGATTTTGGCTGCTTTGTTTTTTTTCCAGTATTGCAGACTGTGCCAACTTACTTTCACTCATGCATATATATATATATAATTTTACTTAGAACACGTTCTAAATCATTAATGAAACAACCAGTAAGTGTGCAACTTATCATAAGTAAGGAACTCCTCATATTAAGTTTATCAGTTTATTTGTGATTACACTTCTTTGCCACAAATTAAATGTACTTAAATTATTTGTGTATATTGTTATGTGTATTTTCTCTGCATCTCAGGAAAACAAGCCCAAGCCAAAGTTTGTTGCGGTGAATACTTTGGAGGATACACAAGCCGTGCGTGCTGTGGCCTTCCATCCATCAGGGGCGTTCTATGCTGTGGGCTCTAACTCCAAAACCTTAAGAGTCTGCGCATACCCTGACACACTCGACACCAGGTATGTAAATATCACAAGCAGAAAAACTAAATAAAAATTAATTATTTGGAATTAAAATAACAATTAAGCCTTCTAATGAATTGTGCCTGAATAAGTGTTTTTGCACATCCTGTGCTTCATCGTCTTTATAACTATTCAATTCAATTCAATTTTATTTGTATAGCGCTTTTAGCAATTGTCATTGGCGCAAAGCAGCTTTACACAATCAAAAGAATTATTTAAGTTTCTTTGAAATGTGAATGTGTATGAATCAGAATAGTCAGTTTGTCCCTGGTGAGCAAGCCGAGGGCGACAGTGGCAAGGAAAAACTCCCTGAGATGATAATAGGAAGAAACCTTGAGAGGAACCAGACTCAACAGGGAACCCATCCTCATTTGGGTGGAACAGAAAGCAGTAAATTATCTGCATTTATACATTGTGTTAGGTGGCAGGCAGTTCAGCTATAATAGCTGATGTACAATAAATTGATGTTAATATGGAGTCCAGGTACTTATTAAAGACCCAGGTAGACTTGTAGGAAGTTCCAGTCCTGAACTATCGAACTGTCAAGTCCCCAGAGAAACAGTTGCCAACACCAGTCGACGCCAGAACCGCCTTCTAGGTAAAGAGAATCATCCCCAGACACCAGACGCATCCCAAATAGGCACACGGGGCATCCATGTGACAGGATCACCAACCAGAAGCGGGGCACCAGGATGGGTCAGACAGGTCCGGAGGGCAGAGGGAGTCTGGATCACTGGCAACTCAGGAACGACATGTGTAGCTCAACAGAGAGAGAGAAAGAGTGAAAGGGGGAGACAGGAGGAGAGAGGAAAGAGAAAGAGTGGGAGAAAGAGAGGAAGAGGAGAGATGGCAGTTAGGTATGGTCACAGTCACACAATGTATAATGTGAATGTATATTAACTGTAGAGTGCAAGCAGAGACTTCGGCAGGACTACTGTAACTATGACAGCATAAATAAAATGGAGAGCCAGAAGGAAACACAAACATGAGGGCTTCCTGAGATGTAAAGCAAACAATCACCTCACGTCAACAAACCTGAGTGATCAATGAGAGTGAGGAAGACAGCATCCAAACATACCAGTTCACCATAATACTCTACGTCCATGAGTCCCCCAGATCTTCTCCTTTACCTAAGGAGTTAAATCTATTTATAAAAATGCGTGGCTAAATAAATAGGTTTTTCAGCCTGGACTTAAACACTGAGACTGTGTTTAAGGCCCGAACACTATTTGGAAGACTATTCCATAATTTTGGGGCTTTGTAAGAAAAAGCTCTGCCCCAAGCTGTATTTTTTATAATACGTGGTACATAACTAGTCAGTGTCTGTTGCTGCATTTGACTTACCATCGAAGTCAGACTTTAGATACTTTATTTTTAACCTTTGTATTTGAGCTACACGGGGGAGCTTACTTAGCAAAAAGCCAGTTAACTGTGATAAGAAATGTATATTTATTGTACTTCCTTAAACGGTGAACCGTATAGTCCAGTATCTGTGTTTACATGGAGCATAATATTTCCCCAATAATTAGAATAATAGCCCAATTACAAAACATGTATCCTGTAACCACCTAAATCAGAACAGTTCCCCCAATCTGGCCTGATCAGAATGACTTTTTAACTAGCATAAATGCGGTGGTGTAAACATCTGATCATTTGTTCTATATATGGAAAAAAGAAGACACTTTTCCATACAATGGAAAAATTGTTGAGATATTGCACCATGAATTTGACATGGTTACAGACACTACAGAATATTTGCTTTTTAAGCTTTTACCAAAACCAATTTAAGCAGCAATGTTTGCAGGTCATATGCTTCTAGAAGCTAACACCAATTTTAATATCAATACTTATAAAGAAATATGAATAATTAGCATTTTTAAATATTATTGTTTGAAGCAAGACAATATAACGCTGAAAAGTGGCCATTTCTGGGGCTCATATAAAATCATCTTTCCAAAATGGCTGAAATTAGCATCTTTAAATTTTTTGGTAATTAAGATTGGTCACTTCTATGCTGCATAAACTTCAAAAGTAGCTTCTTTGGCAGATACTATTTCTGTATTATGTGTATAATTAAAAATATTAGCACCAATACTGTGTTGTTTTGGCCAAAAACATTGTATACATTAATACAATCTTTCCTGTCTTGTTGGATTAAATATATTCTTGCCTCACATGAGGAGATGTAAAAAGTTTCTAAAAAAAAAAAAAAAAGGAAAAAGATTTATTTCTACACCTGATCTGTAAACTCTATGACAACAAGTCTTTCCACCAGTCTTTTCTTTAGACTTTTATCCTGTCATCTACAGTATGCACTTGGTCTTTAGCAGAGGACAGGGCACTGATTGGCTTACATTTCACTCATGTTTAAAGCTCTCCAATTATACTACTTTTACTTTTTTCCAATAGAAAAAATAATTTTAGATTAAAAATATATGTGTTAGAAGTCTTTAAAATGTACCTTTTAATTTTCCAGCTGGAATGCAGATCAGATCCGGCATTCTGGCATGCTTGAGTTTCGTTGTGCTTCATTCCTTACTAAAACATGCCACTTTAGTGAGTGTAGTTTTAAATAAACCACCAAGGAATGCCGCTTTGGTGATGAGTATTTTCCTAGGTGCGGGAGCTTTTCAACTCTTATTCTGATAAACAAAACAGAGAAAATAAATCAGTATGAATCAGTACCTAAAGCATCGTGTAAGTCAAAAGTTAGTGGTTATCTGCTAACATACCCATCTTTAGATCTAAAGTTAGATGTGAAATGTATAACTAAATAACTATAAACTCTCTCTCTCTTTCTCTCTTACACACACACACACACACACACACACAATTTGGGCGAGCTGTAAAGCTGTAAGCTTTCTGCAAACCCTGGGCAGAGCCCTGAGCCAGACAGGAATGTTGTGTGTTGTAAAATAGGCAAATCTGAAGAACAGGATTAAAGGAAAAAGCAAGAAAAATATATTTTAACAAACAAAACATCTTTTTTGGATGTACATGCACAGTAGAAACCCCTGTGCATCAGGTCCAAAATAATCAAAACGTCAATTTTTGTATAATTGGTTCTCTTTAAGGAACCAATCACAGCACAGAATGTGGGATTTGTCAGAAAATGAAGATAAAATCATAGTATAACTAACCTCCCCCCCAAAAAAAAAACACAGTTTCAGATGGAAGGTGGAAAAGTTATGTTCGGATAAAATACTTTTAGCATGTAAACACTCTTTGATTAGCCTGTATGTACTGTAACAGTTTAAATCAGGGTGAGGAAATATTGTGTATTAATATACTAATAATAATATACTGGTGTTCCAGATTTAATAAACTAATATATTTGTTTCGATCGATCGAACTTGTTTGAAAGTAAGAATAAGATTTTAATTTTGAGGGATCTTTTCTCAAGTCACGGATTTTCCATTTATGTTTAATTCATTTAGGGTTACGTACTATAGTTTGCGGTACGCCTGCATGTGTAAGAACGTTTTTTCCTTTGTTTGTAGTGATCCCACAGTACACACACACACATACAAAAAGTATGCTACAGTGCTAGTAACAAGACATAAAGTAAAACGATACCTAATGACTGCTACAACATTCTACAGTGCAAACATAAACCAATTCTAATAATTAATTATAAAAAACACAGCATAAACATAAGATGTTTATGGCAGCTGTTATTTTAATGTAACACCCTGTCTGTTGTCACCCTTTTTCCTCATTGACTTTTTCAGCAATTTGCGCTACATTAACTTTTTTGTGGGATCGACCAAGACCGGCTGGCCTTAGTTCCTCAAAGGCATGGATGAGCCTTGGGTGCCTATGATCCGGTCATCAGTTTATTAATATTTAATTGGTAATCAGTGTTGTGGCTGATCAGTGTATGTATTGCTCAGTAAATAAATATATTGAACATATCTTGTATAGATATATCGGTATTGCATGAGAGTTTGAAGCACCAAATCATTGTTTGTAGAAACAGAATATTTTTTGTTTAGCAGATAATTTGTTCATATCGTGTTCAAACAAGCAAAAATAAAAAGTTTTTTTTTCTATTTTTTTTGGATTAGCTTTTAACTAGGTTTTTTTTTTTTGCAAAATAAAACATGACTCATTTGAGTTCATAACTCATTTGTTCATTAGTTGTTTGTTCACATGCTTTAATGTAGTGTCATCTGATGGAGGATCTAATGATTGTGTGTTTGTGTCTCTCAGTGTTGCATCTAAACCCCCAGTGGTACGCTTTAAGAGAAATAAGCATCATAAAGGTTCTATATACTGTGTGGCGTGGAGCCCCTGTGGACAGCTTCTGGCCACCGGCTCCAATGACAAATACGTCAAAGTGCTGCCTTTCAACACTGAATCCTGCAATGCCACTGGTGAGCAACCTCAAGACTCTTACAGATTTGCAATACTGAGAGCATGTTGAAATTTTTTTTATAACCACTTTTAACATTTATGACATCTATCATTTATCAGTGGATCCAGAGCCTCTCCCAGAAACACTGTGTGTGAGGCTGAAAGCACCTACACCAACGTGGACAAAATTGTTGACACCCTTCGGTCAATGAAAGAAAAACTCACAATGGTCACAGAAATAACTTTAATTTGAAAAAAGTAATAACAAATGTTGAATGTTTACCAATGAAAGTCAGGCATTGCTTTTTAACCATGCTTTAACAGAATTATTTAAAAAATATAAACTCATGGAACAGGCCCAGACAAAATTGTTGCTATTGGTGCTTGGAACCAGTCGATCACTGCTTGTAACTCTATTCAACCTTTTTTGTTTTTGTTTTGTAAATTTTGCACACTGATAGGGCATATATCGCGCTTAAGATCTGTGCATGGAGTTTTGAATGTTCTCCCTGTGCTTGTTTGGTTTCCTTCGGGTATTTAGGTACTACTTCAGGTTTCCTCCCATTGTCCAAAGACATGCAAAGTAGGCTAGGTGGGGTTTCCAAATTTCCTGTAGTGTGTGCTTGAGTGCCCTGCGATGAATTGGTACCCTGTCCAGGGTGTACTTGTGGCCTGAGTCCCCTGTGATTTGTTCCAGGGTTTATTGAACAGGGTAAGAGGTATAGAGAATGAGTCAGAGGGATTGGGCATAGTACCAATTTCACAACTTTGGACTCTGCCCCTTGATGTCTCTAACATCATTGCATCGAATTTCAAGGTAGACATTTGCATATACCATAACTTTTAAACTTTTTCAAGTAGGTATATTGGCTCATACCTATTTCAGTGGATTCCATGGCAGTATTATTACAATATTGAATTTTTCACTTTTTTTAATTTGGCTAGAATGATCCTGACATGAATCTTTTTAAAAAAGTATGAAAAATTGGCAACCGAGAGCACTAAACAATTTATACTTGTTTGTCTAACATCGTTTCTGCTATTTAATTTTTTTAAACTTTCTTTTTCCAGACTAGTCCTAGGCTGTACATAATATCTTAAATGTATCACCTAGAGATTTTGATGACAGAAACATACTTCTGGGCCAAATCCTGACTGACCCATTCTTTCATAATCACTTTTTGGAGTTTGTCAGAATTAGTGGGTTTTTGTTTGTCCACCCGCCTCCTGAGGATTGACCACAAGTTCTCAATGGGATTAAGATCTGGGGAGTTTCCAGGCCATGGACCCAAAATTTCAACGTTTTGGTACCCGAGTTATCACTTTTGCCTTATGGCACGGTGCTTTATCGTGCTGGAAAATGCCTTGTTCCTCACCAAACTGTTGTTGGATTGTTGGAAGAAGTTGCTGTTGGAGGGTGTTTTGGTACCATCCTTTATTCATGGCTGTGTTTTTGTAAATGTAAATGTGTTTTTGGGCAAAATTGTGAGTGAGCCCACTCCCTTGGATGAGGAGCAACCCCACACATGAATGGTCTCAGGATGCTTTACTGTTGGCATGACACAGGACTGATGGTAGCGCTCACCTTTTCTTCTCCGGACAAGCCTTTTTCCAGATGCCCCAAACAATCGTAAAGAGGCTTCATCAGACAATATGACTTTGCCCCAGTCCTTAGCAGTCCATTCACCATACTTTCTGCAGAAGATCAATCTGTCCCTGATGTTTTTTTTTTTTTTGAGAGAAGTGGCTTCTTTGCTGCCCTTCTTGAAACCAGGCCATCTTCTAAAAGTCCTCGCCTCACTGTGTGTGCAGTGCGCTCACACCTGCCTGCTGCCATTCCTGAGCAAGCTCTGCACTTGTGGCACTCCGATCCCGCAGCTGAATCCTCTTTAGGAGACGATCCTGGTGCTTGCTGGACTTTCTCCTGAAGCCTTCTTAACAAGAATTGAACCTCTTTCCTTGAAGTTCTTGATGATCCTATAAATTGTTGATTTAGGTGCAATCTTAGTAGCCACACTATCCTTGCCTGTGAAGCCATTTTTATGCAACGCAATGATGGCTGCATGCGTTTCTTTGCAGGTCACCATGGTTAACAATGGAAGAACAATGATTTCAAGCATCACCCTCCTTTTAACATGTCAAGGGTGCCATTCTAACCCAATCAGCTTGACATAATGATCTCAAGCCTTGTGCTTGTCAACATTCTCACCTGAATTAACAAGACGATTACTGAAATAATCTCAGCAGGTTCTTTAATGACAGCAATGAAATGCACTGGAAAGGTTTTTTGGGGGATTAAGTTAATTTTCATGGCAAAGAAGGACTATGCAATTCATCTGATCACTCTTCATAACATTCCGGAGTATATGCAAATTGCTATTATAAAAACTTAAGCAGCAATTTAATAACTAGGTAGATTTTTTTCCTCCATCTCTAGTCTGTTGCACATGTGTATTATGATGCACTCCAACAATAAAATGGTTGTAAGTAATCACTATTAATCTCAATTGGTTTCAAGTTACCACTTCTCAGGCCATAAATCCAGTCTGTTGTACAGATAACAATGGTAGTTTTTGCAGTATTCAATCATTACAACATTTTATTATATTATAATATTATATTTATCTGTGGTTGCTTTGGAGTTGTATAAAAGTTGGTAAAAGTAAAAATTCCTCTGTATTGCGCTGTTAACAATTTTTGTTGTCGCAAAGGAGCTTTACACAATCAAAACAAAATTATGGAAATTCATATGAAATTTTTGTGAAAAAAATATGATATGTGTGAAAAATGTGTATGAATTAAAATAATTAAATAGTCACTATATTTAGTAGCGCTCACTGGAGCTAAGCTCATTTGACTGACCACAGTGGTTAAGGCTTTGGACTTCTGTTTGGAAGGTCCCAGGTTTAATCCCCAGCACCACCAGGTTGCCACTGTTGGGCCCTTGAGCAAGGCCTTTAACCCCAACTGCTCAAATGTATAATGAGATAAAATGTAAATACTCCGGATAAGGGTGTCTGCCAATTTAAAATCTCATTATTTTTATTGTTACTTCGTGGTAAAAGGAGGTCAGTGCATTCAGCATGCTATAAAAAGACTTCTGAAATGTATTTATTAAAATATTCAAAAATTTCCCTGCCCCCTCTCTTTTAGGTCCTGATCTGGAGTTTAGTATGCATGATGGTACTATTCGAGACCTGGCCTTCATGGAAGGGCCTGAAAGTGGAGGATCCATCTTAATCAGTGCTGGAGCAGGAGACTGTAACATCTATACTACTGACTGCCAGAGAGGACAGGGGCTTCATGCTCTCAGTGGACACACAGGTACACACACACATACACACACACACACATCAACATACCACTTACTGTACATACAGACAACCACTTGCAACATCTACACTGCCAGCCACTAATAGGAGTTGGGCCACATGCACATGAACACCAATACCAGTAATAAACTCTTCATGCAGCTGCATTAGCCCAGTCCAGTTCTGTTAGGTCATTTCAACTTAGTTGTCCATTGTGCAGTACTGTATGTTTTGTAATAAACAAACACATTGTCTCTCCACAGGCCACATACTGTCTCTGTACACTTGGGGAGGCTGGATGATTGCATCTGGTTCACAGGATAAGACTGTGCGTTTCTGGGACCTACGCGTTCCGAGTTGTGTCAGAGTTGTAGGGACAGCTTTCCATGGGTCAGGTGGGTATACATTAAGCACACAGCAGTTGATATGTAAAAAATATAGAAATTTGGTTTATACTGTATATAAAAGTGTTGCAGTATATTTCGCTTGGTCTTCTTACACCACCATCACTGGTTATTTGTTTTATTTATTTCGTTGTTGTTGTTGTTGTTGTTTTGCAGAATTCACCAAGTATATACCCAATACACTTGTGCTAGTACCACTGCTTTATGGTTTTATATTTATGACTTTGTATTTTGTATCAAACTCTTGCAAAATAGTAGAATGAAGGAAGTACAAATACATTTTATTAATTTCTATAAAAAAGAAAGATATACAGCTTTAAATAAATAAAAGAGATCACATCCTCATCTGTCATACCAAATAGCATGACTATTAAAAAAAATCTCTTCTATAAATATAACTGTACTGCTCAGGGTCATCAGTGCAATTGTATAACAGCAAATATGTTTAAATTAATATGACGTACACAATCCTGATTGGATGTTTCAGATAATACGCTATGCAACCTTGCACATGCATACACACTCGTACAAGCGCAGTGATCTCTGTGTTGTATGCTCTATGAGGCAACATATCCTCCCTGATTCAGTCCATGGTTAAGAAGTCACAGTGATAAATGGGAAGTTCAGGCTCAATAGTGGAGAATTTAGGATTCAAAAACACAACTGGAGTTACAGTATAGAGAAATGCATTTATTAGTTAAAATATTAAATATGTTTTGAAAACATTCTTTACATTTTGCTGCATGTAGGGGTTAATGTTTTCACACTTTAAATAAGGGATTTTGCAGTTATAGATGGTTGTCAATGAGATTTTTTTCATACAACATGGTGATTGGATCGTATCAAACATCATATTGTGTTTCATCCCATTCATAATGAGTAATAATTTGAATAAATTTGTTGCCATATTAAAGATGAGTATTGGACATGAAAATATGATATAGGAATTTAGCTTTTCCACTTTATTTGGAAACCTACTTTATTTTAATCTATGTTGTTCTCTGTGTGTGTGTGTGTGTGTGTGTGCGTGTGTGTGTGTGTGTGTGTGTGTGTGTTTCTGCACATAGGAAGCCCAGTAGCCTCAGTGGCTGTGGATCCAAGCGGGCGTCTGTTAGCTACAGGCCAGGAGGACAGTGCCTGTATGCTGTATGACATCAGAGGCGGAAGGATGGTGCAGACCTACCGCCCTCACTCGAGTGATGTGCGTTCAGTACGCTTCTCCCCTGGAGCGCACTACCTGCTCACTGGCTCCTACGACACAAAAGTTATTACCACAGACCTACAAGGTAACAAGCTGCTGTTCCTACATGTAACACAAATAACAGCAACATTTATAACTTAAACAGCTTTATCTTCCAAAAACCAGTCCAGTATACAGAACTTTATCAGATCATTCTAACCCAGGACTCCCAGGTGATTACTTACAGTACTGATTTTACTGTAAAAAAGCATTGACATTCATATTAATTGTGTAGTATTTTAAATTTACAGCCGCAGGCAAGATTAGTGCAATTTGTGTTGCATTGAAAGTGAAAATTAGCTCAGTTTCTTGGACAAGGCAAAGCATGATGAAGTAACAGACTGCCCAGGCAAAATAATTCGCTGGTAAGCAAATCCTTAAGAGCCTCTGTTTGGATATTTAATGCAGTAATTGACGTTTAAATCCTATTTAACTTTATCTCATCATCACCGTCGTCTATACAGCTTAATCCTGTATACAGGTCTGTGGGGGGCCTGGAGCCTATCCCAGGAGACTTAGGACACGAGGCGGGGTACACCCTGGACGGGGTGCCAATCCATAGCAGGATACACACACCTTTACACGCTCAATCACACACTACAGGCAATTTGGGAACGTCAGTTAGCCTAATCTGCATGTCTTTGGACTGTGGGAGAAAACCGGAGTACCCGGAGGAAACCCACCATGCAACACAGAGGCAGAAATCGAACCCAGACCCTGGAGGTGCAAGGCGATAATGCTAACCACTAAGCCACCATGGCGCCCTTATTTAAATCTTGTTTAACTTATTCACTGATTCCTCATTTCTTAAACAAGTTAAAAGACATATTCCAGAGTCATGCAAAATGTTACTGTTTCTTTCAGAAGGGTCAAAATTCATCAAGCAAAGAAAACAACTAAGGAGACTGCTGAAATTACTCAAGTTGAGATATTGAGTTATAAAAGCTTAGGTATAAACATACGGTTGCCCAAAAAAGCTGCGAGGAAGTGAAACTTAAATGGTCCAGAGTAAAGACTGAGTGCTATTTAATAGTCTTTAGAGTGGATTTTTCTCCCTTTTCACATTTGGGGGTAATCCGAAAGTAAAATATTTTTTTACTTTTTAAAGTTTTACGTGTACTTGAGATGCATGTAAGAGAGAAACACTCATTTTATACATTAGATTTTTCTCTTTTCCATCAGTACTAGCAATATTTTAACATTTATTGTACCAGTTAAACAGAAACATTCGATTTAGTTTTCCATTGTAATTTGTGTGTGTGTGTGTGTAGGAGACCTGACGAAGCCGCTGCCATTGACAACAGTAGGCGAGCACAGTGATAAAGTAATTCAGTGCAGGTGGCACCCGCAGGACCTCTCCTTCCTCTCCTCGTCTGCCGATCGCACAGTCACCCTCTGGACACACAACACATAGAGCCTTCTCTCACCGCACAACTCGCTCTACTGTTAAAGTGCTCCAGTTGGATGAAACTGTAAATACTGTGTGTGCGCATGTGGTGGTGTGTGTGTGAGTGAGTGTGTGTGTGTGTGAGTGAGTGTGTGTGCGCGCATGTGTCTGTATTTATTACTTCCGTATTCGTTTTTGCTCTGTGGCAGCCGCTATTCCGTGCCTCTACTTCCTCAATGTGGCGTAAATAGTATCAGTTCCATCATTTTCTCACAAGCTCCATGGTTTCAGGTGTTTTCAGCATTTCCTGTCTGCCGAATAATATATGCTGCTTTATTAATAAAAAACAGAGCGAAACAAATAAATTGGTCAAAGTCGCACATGTACAGAGCACTACATAAGTCACATGAAAGTAGCGTCAATTTCTAAAATGCAAAAATGGACACGTAACATGTTTTATTATGAAATATAGGCGATGAAAAGCACTAAAGTTTGACTAAAGTCGGAGTTTTACAAGTTTGTCTCCCATATCTGCGGTGCCAATATCAAAGCAAATATCTCCTGCTGGACCAATGATAATAATAGCTGAACAACGTTGTGGTTAAATAATGTTATACACATCTCATTGTGGAACTCGAAGCTGGAGATCTGACTCTTAGATCATCTGCGCTGTCATTTGGCTCCCATTAAATCACATTTGGCCGGATAGGGATGTGGAAATTATGGGATACCTTTTTTATAGTGCATATCAAACCAGCATTAAAAAGTTAATAAATAAGTCTCGATTTAAAAAAGACTGATGCTGTTTGATATTTTTAGACGTAGGGTGAGTAAAAAAGGTGAACAAATATTTATAGTATGTGGGAGATGGTCAGTGGAGTGATACAAGCAAGATAAGAAAGGATGAGAAAATGGTGAAGAGATGAACAGCACAGATGGAGGATAAACTTTGTAAATGAAGCTGAGAAATCTGAGAATGATGTCCCATCATGTCTTTATGCACAGTTCCCAGTGATGCAGCGTATAAACGAAGATCAGACTGTTCTTCAGGCCAAATCTTACCGCTGGAATAAGAGCAGCCTGTCCACATCCATGACCATTTTAATATCCAAATATTTGTTTTTGTGGAGTTTTCCTGTTTTGAGACCAAATCTATTAACTCTTTCTGTCCCAATTTTTTTTAAATATAAAAGTGACACAATTTGAAGTGTGCAAAGACACATGCTGCAGATCTTCGTGTTCTGTCTGAACCTTGTGAATAGATGTTTCTGTGTGCTGTGTATTTCATATGGTGCCTTGGTTTATAGATCACTTACTGCTTAAAGCTTTAGGATTACTCAGTCATTCCAGGCAGCCAGGTATTTAAAACTAACCTCATCATTTCGTACTGCTATGCTTCAATCAGTTATTCTTTGTGAAATGTCCTTACTGTCTGGACAGCTCTGCATGAACAACAACAAAAAAAAAAACAGTTGTTTTAAATGATGCATTCATTCCTTTATCTTCAGTAATCACTTAATAATGGCCAGTGTGGTGATGGGGCTTATATCTGGAGCACAGTGGTACAGTGGAGAGAATCTACCTTGGATGGGACACCAGTCCATTGCATGGCATCATGTACAGTACATACATACACACAGACACATGGGGCAGTTTAGCATAGCTTTTTTGCTAGTCCTACTGGCATGTTTTTGGAAGTTGGGGACATGGGGAGAACTGCTGCATCACTGTGCTGCCCTAAATAATTAAACTTACTATTACTACTACTACTACTAATAATGCGGTGGTGTGATGGTGCAGGATAAATCAGTGAGGATAACTTGCACCAAGAAATTAAACCGACCCCCATTTTAAAGGAAACAGTGGTGTAAAGAAGGCGACTATCCTCCCATTGACTGCACCGCACTCACACAGTGTTTTACTGCTGTGCACTGTATGTTAAATAGAAAACTGCCTTCAGGAAAAGGTTATGTACATTTCGTGTTCAGCGGTGTTGATCGTCATGCACTATACTGTTCCCTTCTGTATGAATGTAAATCCTGTGAGTGTTTTCTTCCTATTGATCGACATGCAGCGCTTTTGCCTGAAAGATCAACATCTGTGTGCATCTTGCGAATGCCTATAAAAATCACTGTTTTCACTACTAGGATGATGAAGATACAGTTTAAGTTTAATCCCAAAAATGTTGATGTACTGATTTATTTATTTATTTTTACGGACGCTACATTAACATATTAACATTGGTTTTAGCATTTCTGTTTATGAGCCTTGATGGAACTTGTCATTGATAGAATCTTATTATGCAAGTATTTATTAATTTGGTTTTTTCTGTTTTGTTTTATAATTTTGAAACTAATGTTATACATATTTTATGAAGAACAAGTGTCTGCTGCTGTAGAGTCGAAATAAAAGACTTCTTTGTCACTTTTCTGTGTCTCATACCTCTTGCTAGTCTTAACTGTATAAAGTCATAACTGTAATAAACTGTCAACGCATTTTGTGAACCCATATCACTTCAAGAGAATATAATAATTAGGCATATGATAAATATCACACAAGGGGTGTTGTCCTGAATTTGTCAGTATGGCTTTGTTATCTTCATGCCTATGACCACATCATAGCCGTGCTGATATTCAGTATAGCAGCACTCTCTTTCATGTGACACTGTTTTTATACAACAGTTGTATAAACAGAGTTTAGTTTAGTTATCCAGTTATTTTGCTTCTGCCACCACATACAGTACCCTTCCTTAACTAGCTTTAAGCTGGAGACTGACAGTGTAATTAACAGAAATTGAAAAAAGCTTTAAATTCTTACTAGTACTTTGTAGCTAAAAGGTGAGAAGAATAAACCATGGAGGTGATATACAGGACAGTCCTGAGAAACTTGCAAGATTTTGTTTAGATTAAAATATCAGCTAATGTTGAATCCCTGAATTGGCTTAATATCAGCTAATGTTGAATGTTGTATTGTGAATGTTGTCGGATCCTAAATGACTTTAAATGGAAAGTTAGCTTGCTAAGGTGAGCCCTTGTTCCCCACACCAAGAGATGCTTTGGTTCAGGTTTTAGACTATGATTTGGGGTTCAGTTTTGTGTTAGAAGCTAGTTAGCTTTGTAGCAAAGTGTTGTTTAAGATAACACTATGCTATCAGAAGCGTTTTCTTGCTGAAAGTACGTCCATGTCTGTTTTTCGCATGCGTGTTTTGGCAGGCAGCTGCTCTCCCTGCTTTCTAGTCCTGCATACTTTTACCCATGCTAATGACAGGAAAAACGAGTGATTAACCTACTGTGAATCGGAGATTCATATTTTTCCATCTGTAAGGGAATGACATGAGCTTTGTTTACTATGAAAAAGGTGTATTTTATTCAATAATATGGAAAAATAATCACACAATAAAAAATCTCGTGTAAAATAAGATTAGGGAATAAGACAAATATGAATAATAAAAATTTAGATTTTTATACACATTTAAAAGATGAATAAAATTATGAAATTCACAAGAACAAGTAAAAGACCCAATATAAACACAATAATACTAAATAGGCTTTTATAACAGGAGTAAGCTAGATACAGTAACCAGGTGAGTAGGCAACATTCACGCTATGACACATCCACGATGAATACTGCACATTCGTTCACTGATTATCCATTATATTTGTGGACATGAGAGAGAAGAGACTGACTCATAGTGTGATATCTACGTTTACATCTGTGGCAATAAATACAAAATGGCATTTTTGTACTGTTAAAGAAAGTGAATTCATTTAGCATTTCAGTGGTAACCAGAACTTCCTACAAAAAGGAATTTTAGTTGAATTGTTCGCTTCAGTCATTCGGTCCTTCCTTCATCTCCAGTAAGTGCTGTATTTTAAATGGGACAGCGGTGGGAAAATTCACCCATCAAGAACTGCCTGTCCATCACAGGGTGGTATTGTTTCTTGAAACCAATTACTTGCTAAATTTTAAATCCTTTACCCTACTTATCAAATCTGTCATGTAAGACAATTTAATGGAAGGACAGATTTTAAAATTCCATTTAAACAATATGCGTCAGGAAACAACTCACTGATTAATATCTACTGTATATAATGCGTATGGATTAATTCTGTCACAGATACAATTTGGTATGTTTCATTTGCATCTCTTATTTAGATCGAACAAAAAGGGTACCAATAATGGCTAATGGCAATGTTAGCCCACCAATCTGGAGAGAAAAAGTAATGGCACACTGTAATGTATGCGTAGCTACAGTAAATTTTATAAATAAGCTTCTACAGTAGTGTATTTTCAATGTTTAAAATAAACATGGGCATTTTTTTATAATTATTATTCAGTTGACGCTGTCCTGGTAATGGAATTGTAAAAGTACAAATCGCTCACAGAAACAACTTGAAAACAAATGGCTTTCCACACATTTTCTGAACTGTTGGTTCGGTCTCCGTTTTTTTTTTCTTCTTTTGTATAAAAATATAAAAAATGGTTTCAAACGCCATGTTCTAAGTTCAGATACAAATGTGGAAAAAGCGCTCTTCTACTTTGCAGGGGCAAATATGTGATGTAGGACAAAGGGGACTGTACAGATAGAAAAGGTTCAATTGTTCCCCTATGGAACATCCCCACGTTTATGAGATTGTGTGCTCGCCCACACAGACATAAAAAGTACAGTAGCAAACAATATAGGTTTTATGGAAGTGAGGCCTTCACCTCTTCTGCTTTTTTTTTTAGTACATCTTGAGTACCAAGCATGAAAAAGCATTTCAAAATTGTTTTTTTTTTTTTTTCTTCTTTTTTCCAGTAACACTTTATATAAAGCCTGGATGTACTGTATAAAGCTTTATGACTGTACTTTGTTATTTCTAATTTTGGTAAAAGTAATGCTTTGTAATGACATTTAAACAGCATCAATATGATTAATATGCCTATGTACATGGTGTGTAGCAGCTTTAAAGTTGTAATATAAATAAAAGAAATCATTACATCATTTTGTTTAATTCTTCTTAACAGATGCATTATATACACCAATCAGCCATGACACAAGGTGAACTGAACATCAGTGATCACCAGCTATATACCAGTAAACTGGTGACCAGGATCATGTGCACCCACGGCTCACCAACGTGGACCAAAAGCCAACTTGTCCAGGGCAATCCCACAGAAAAGCCAATGCAGCAGAGAATGCTGAAAAAAGTCAATGCTGGCTATAATAGAAAGGCACCGGAACACCCAGTGCACCACAGCCTGTTGTACACGAGGCCCAGGAGGCAAAAAGCCCAAGGCCTCCCACCCAGCCTCCAAACTCCCCAGATCCCACTCAGATTAAACATCCACGGGATGCAGCAGACAAACAAGTCCAATCTACAGGGGATCCACCCAACATCCCACAGCACACAAAGGATCTGCTGTCAATTCTGCTGGTGGTGCTGGTGCCAGACACCACACCACATGCCAGAATCCGCTGCGGAGCCCAAAACCAAGATGGTTTTAATGTTCAGAATGGGTTTAATGTTACAGCTGATCAGTGTACACAGCAAACAGTTATTCAAGGCAGTAATTCTCTGAACCACAGTGCATTATTATGAATTATGTCATTTATATTACAACTTCTTTAAGTCACTAATAAAGTAGATAATTAATTTCCTTAAAGCTTTATGAGGTATTGTGGTGAGTTATACATTTTCTAATGCACTGGTACCAAAATTGCAAAAAGTGCAGTCATAAAGGTTTATGAATATCAGGCTTACAGGATTTCTCTGCCTTTTGTCTTCTAGAACAAAACGAAACTAAGCTGCTGCTCAAACACATGTGCAGTGTCGTCTCAAAAGTTCGCGTTGTAATTCAATGTTTGCGGGCCCAGACGATGAGTACCGCTCAGCTGTATTCGATTTTTTTTTCTTTTCTTTTTTTGCTCAACACTACACAAATCCCTTCACAAAAGGGCAGTGCAAATGCTCTTATTAATGCATTCATATAGCTGGAATAAGCTGGTCTTCAGATGAAATTTGGACCAAATCTATCACACTTGGTCTAAATACCAAGAAACCCACCAATAGAAGTTTTTATAAAATGCAATTTTTGCAATAGCTGCCAGTTATTGATATACTGCTAAGACAGAATGACTATAAATTATGCAGACTTTCATCAGCATTTTATGGGCTACCAACAACAGTGGAATGGGTCGCTCTTTTGCTACAAGCAAAAATCTAACCGTCGGATATTTCAGATCTGATGACATTCAGCTACTCTCGCAGGTATGACACCAATGAGGCTTTGCACTTTAGAGCATACACTTTACACACATACGCTGTCCTTCATATTATCCAATGGCACAGACTGGGTTAATTGAGGCTGGAGACGTTTCCCAACATTTTCTGGTGCCATCTGCAGATTCCCGAAGTCGGGTCGGGTCCCCTTTACATGGACAAACCTATTGCTTCTTCTCAGCTATCCCGCTTGTTATAGTAGGGCAGGTATCAACTTCAGGAAACAATCCTTGTTTCTGTTGACGATTCTTTTGTGTGTATATTTACATATGATAGGAAAAAGGAAGGGAGGAAGATAGGAGAGAATATACTGTATAGAAGTAATGAGCATGTCCCTCCAGCCTTTTAATATGTTCTCTTTGCATTTTATATTTAATCTTGGTTTGGCACTATAGTAATGGCACAGGATGAAGACAATTTGTGTGTGTATGTGTGTGTGTGTGTGTGTGTGTGTGTGTGTGTGAAAGAGAGAGAGAGAATGAGATAGCTACACTAATCTGTGACTCTAGAATTTGATTAACCACCATTTAAAGTCCTCAGTAAAGTACAGAATGTATGTGTGTGGGTGTGTGTATTACTGTCCTGGTACACTCTCATACATGTGTCTGCATCCTCTGGGTGTGTCTCTGAGAGTATTCTGTAGGTGGAGACGAATAGGAGAAGCGTGTCGAGCTCCCGTACTTCCCCAGTCCAGCATCTGGCCCGACCCCTTGACTCGGCCCCACTCCCTGTCCTGTTGGGTACATCTCATACGCTGGTCCTTCCTCAAGCGGCGGAGCGAAACCAAGCCTGTACTGAGCGTATTGCGCCGTGGGTTGGTATCCATACGTGTCATAAGTGAGCGGGTTGGTCGATTCCAGCAGACCACATTCTCTGGAATAATCTGTGGTCTGAAGCGCTGCTTTCGGTGGACCCTGGCTTTGTTTGGTTCTGGCGATGGTGCTGAAGTGGGCGTAGGTGTTGTGAGTAATCCGGGATGGTGGGCGCGGTTCATAGCGGCCGATGGGAGCGGGATTAATACCTGGTGCTGGGCCTGCTGCAGAGGTAGAGGCTGCGGCCGGATTTTGTGGGCGGAATTCCTGGTAGCGTGCCGTGGTGCGCCCTTCTTCGTGGGTCGTCGCACGTACGTTGTAATAGCCGTTTGTTGGATCCTAAGAAAGCATGAGGATGCAACATTATCGCATAGTGCATATTGATTACAATGAATTTTGTTGTGTCTCTGAGAGTATTCTGTAGATGGAGTTTTTAGGGGAAAAAAATTTTTTGTTCTCAGTAATTCGATCAGTTTCCCATGCGCTTTTTCTGGACAGCTACCCCAAAATATACTCTTTGGGAAAAAATGCTTAAAACAAAAACCTTATCATGCTCTTCAGTTTGTCCCTCTGCAGGAAGTATGTAATCCCCTACAACAAATGGCTTCTTATATCACAAAGTTTTAAAGTAGAAATACTTTAGGAAATAAATACTCCCGAAAAATATTTGTTGAGGAACATTTATCTTTCTTCCTGGCCTGACTTACATTTTAAATGTAATTTTTCTAATTTTTTTAAATGCACAAAAAGAAGGAACCAGGACCTCATAATCATGCTTACATGCATTTTATCCTAAAATCAGATAAAGCTGCCTATTAGATATAAAGTATAATGCGGAGGTCAGGTGTAGCTCAGTGGTTAAGGAACTGGACTATAGTACAATTCCCTAGTTCTCTAGATCTCCAGAACTAGAAATATTCCAATAAAATTACCATTAGGTACACTTCCCTCCAAAAGTATTGGAACCGCAGGGCACTTTCTTTAGTTTTTGCTACATACCGGAGATGTCCGAGTTTGAGATCAGAAGATTAGAATGTTGATATTTGTTTTCTGATAACTTGCGTTACGAGTACTCGCTCCTCACCTTCAGCTCGTACTCCTCCTTTGTCTCCAGTGTTTCACTGCGTGTCTCCTGCTTCAGTTCTGTGTCCTCCTTGAAAGGCTGAGTGGAGGGAGAGAGGGAGACAGAGGGAAGAAACTAAACCATCAAAACACCACAAAACAAACACACACAAAGGAGAGAGGAGAGGGAGAGAAAGAGGGAGGGAAGAGGAAAACACCACATCAGGTTGATCAGCAGAAGAAAAGGAAAGGAAGAAAAAGTGCTATGGAGGAATGGACTGCAAATGGATTATGGATGCAACACTGACTTTTTTTTTAGCAATATTTATTATTTTAAAGTATCCAGTATGTCTTTTCATCTCATTTATTAAATTTATATTTAGTAGAGTAGACTAGATCTGAGATAAAGTAATCACCTTTTTTAATTTTACTTTTATTTTACATTCTAGTTCTAGTTTCCCTGGTTTCCTTTTATTTATTTATTTTTGGTTTTAGCCTGGTAATGTGAAGCAGAAAATAATGTTTTTCTGTAAAAACCTAAAACAAACAGACATGATGGCCATTTTAACCATTATAAAATCTCAATTATCTAGATACGGCTTAAAAATAAGTTGCATATCTGATGATATCTGTAGATACAAGACTACGTTCGTTTTGTTACATTTCATCCCTACCTCTAATTCTGGATTAATTAAAGACTATATGAGCTAGGCAATAAGTACATGCGGTACCGCATTCAAAATTGTCGGGTCAAAAGCACTCCTTCACTCACTCATTCCCTATAGCTCTTATCCTGTTTATGGTCATAAGAGGCCTGAAGACTATCCCAGGGGACTCAGGGCAGGGGCAGGGTACACCCTGGATGAAATACCAATCAATCATTCACACGCTGCGGGCACTGTGCCAGTTTGCCCACTCTGCATATGCCTTTTGGGCGATGGAGAGCCTCTGGGACAACGCAAACCCATTCACACAAACCCCAAGGCAGGACTTGAAACCTCAACCCTGGAGGTAGGAGGCAACAGAGGTAACCGCCAGATCAAAAACAATATTTTTAAATGTATATACTTACCCATATATAGTGGGTGCCTTCCTGATTTTTTTATTTTAATATCTAATATTACAGGATAACGTGAGTTAATACAAAATGCAGTGTTTCGGCACAAAAATTACTCCAAGAGCACAACGACAACTCATCCAGGGGCTCATAAAAGAATATAAAAAACTGCAGTCATCACTCGCCTCAGTTGAGGTCAGTGTTCATGATTCAACAATGAGAAAGAGACTGCATCCATGGAAGAGTTCCTAAGTGAAAGCCACTGGTGACCAAAAAGAACACAAAGCCTCGACTCACATTTGCTAAAAAACATCTTAATTATCTCCAGGACTTTTGGGAAAATATTCTATGGACTGATTAGACAAAAGTTAAACTTTTTGCTAGGTACAGTATGAGTCCCATTACAACCCATTGGCATCTGGGCAAAGATTCCTCCAAGCAATGTAAAAGACTTATTGCAAGTTATCGCATATATTTGAATGCAGTTGTTGCCACCAAGGAGGCACAGCCAGTTATAGCCAGGTATAGGGGCAATTACTTTTTCACATAGAGCCAGGCAGATTTGGGCAGATTTTTCTCTTAATAAATTATTTAAAAACTGCATTTTGTATTCACTTGGGTAATCTTTGTGTATTATAAAAATCTGTCTTATCATATAAATCATTTAAGTGTGACAACTATGCAAAAAATAAAAATAAAAAAATCAGAACCTTTTCACGGCACTGTAATTATGGTTCTACATTACCATGAACAACTATTTTTATCGGCTTCTCAGCTAGTTGAGGCTGGATACTGCTGTTAGAGTATGATACTACTCTATTTGTTTCTCCTATATAAAAATATATATTAAAGGTAAATTATATATTGTTTTGGTTTTGAGATCTATCCTGCATTCCAACACTGTCGTTCCACCATTCTGGCTGGCATTAAATATTATTTGATAGCAAATGGTGTGTTTGTTAAGCAAAGCATTAGAGGCTAAAGAGTACTGAAGGCAACACAACACAAAGGCAAAATTCATATACACGAGTTGATGATGGTCTGTTGAAAACTGAACTGGAACGCAGCGTTTTGGTTTTGCTTCTACCACACTCACAGAGTACAGTGACATTACCATGCGAGATGCTGTGGAGACACTTGCTGTGTCTTCCTCTAGGCTTGGTGTCTCCTTGTTGACTGTCTCCACTTTAATGTCAGGCTTTAGTGCAACACCTCGACGACCTGCAAACCAAACCAACAGAGAAACTGATTAAAAGGTCTTCCTTGTAATAATAATAATAATAATAATAATAATAATAACAATAAACAGTTCTTGGGAATTACAGTGTGTATATATATATATATATATATATATATATATATATATATATACAGTATATATATATAGTGACCATGTGTGTGTGCGTGAAGCATTTTTTATTTTATTTTGTGTACTAGTGTAGGTACTGTTCTGTCGTAACTGTACTGCAACTACGACCCCCGTGAAAAAAAAGTTTAATAAGGCTGTAGCAGTGTGTGTGTGTGTGTGTGTTGTCCTACACAGTAGCCCCCCTCCTCCTGCTTTTTTAATCGTCGTAATTTTTTTAAAAGTTAAAGCGCAGGTTAATTTGTTTTATTGTTATATTTTGTATTCATTATTATTAGATAAATATTTTTGGGTTTTGGAACAAATTTTTTGAGTTTCCATATGTTCTTGTGTGGAAAGTCGCTTTTATATATCAGTGCTTTGCTCTACAAGCACACTTCTGAAATGAATTATGCTTGCAATCTAAGGTTTAACTGTATTAACAATTTCCAAAAACTGTTGAGTGTTTCAGTAACGCTCATCCCTTTTAATTAGTTCTTACAACAGAAATTATGGCATTATGAAAACTGTGTCAAGTTTTATCTATAAGGTGTCTTGCAGCCGGCACTAGAATAAAAGTCTTGCTTTTATAGTAAATGAATCAACCACCTGAACAAGTATAATCACCATCCAAAGTAACACGATGCAAAAGTAAATGTAATACATCAGACCAGGTCACCTAAATCCATTGTTCAGAGGTCCAGTTTGGATGCTGATGTACCCACTTTTGGCAGTTAATAAGCACTGAGTGCCCAGGACCCTGTTGCCAGATCATCCATTATCTTTCCTACTACTTTTGGTAGGCACTACCACTGCTGCATACTGGAAACACTACACGAGCCCTGTTATTTGGCACAGGTGTTGAACCTATACAATTTGTCCCCCATCAAAGACACACAGATCCTTATGGTTTCCCCTTTTTTTTACTACTACTATTGTATAACAGTTTTATTATTAATAAATATCCATTAAAACTTCCAATAAATGTCATACAAATGTACCTTATATACATTTAACAGCTGTATCCAAACAACATTACACATAATCTGCATACAATTCCATCCTGCATCCAGTAAGCCTTAAATTTACATATTGAACTAGACAAATGAAGTTTTAAAATGTCATAAATCACATTCAGTGTTTCCATAAAATGGAGAGTGAGTAGACACATGTTCAGAGGTCCAGGATGTTCCTGGATAAATTCCACATGTTGTACTCACGGGCTTTTCGTTGGCGATAGAGGTAGAAGGCCAGGGTAAGCAAGAAGAGAAGAAGCAGGATGGACGAGCCGACTGTCCCACCAGCTATTATTCCCACAGGGACAATATCTGAGCAAAAGAAGACATAAAAGACTTACAGTACAAGTGCTTCCAGATCATGTCCCTACATGGCTTGATTATTGGTTAGAAGTTATAAAAGGATAATCAACCTGTGATCATCAACTGTCTGAAGTACATCTATATATATATATATATATATATATATATATATATATATATATATATATACTGTAAGTATACAGTATATATATATATAAAAAAAATATTAAATAGCATGTGCATGCCTTCTTCAAATATTCTGTGTACATTCAGAGAAAAATATAACCATTAACAAGAAATCTTTTGACTGCTTAAGACTCCTTGTGGTTACTGAGAAATTGAAGTAGATTTTAAGATAATAAAACCTATTTTTATATATGATGGAATTTTAATGTCCCCGCTGATCCAAATAGCAGCGCCGTCTCACCTGTCTCCGCCAGTGTGATGATCATGGTTCCTGGTCCGAATGAGTTCCAGGCTGTGCAGTTGTATGTTGATTGAAAGTCTGACTCTATCACATTATTGATGGTGAGGGTGGAGAGCACAGCGCCCCCTTCTGATGCTGGCTTGCTCTGCTCTACTGTGTATCGCTCTGACAGAGTGCCTCTGTCTTTCTCCCACACATTCTCCTTCCAGGCCCATACCTGCAAAAGGAAACACACTCACATGACCTACCACATGTAGCCACCTAGTACATCATATTTCTTCTCTGGACATGCAGATGGAACAGTAACATGTGGTCTTCCAAGTAGTTATACAGTCGAGTCAAGATTTCATATGCACAATAGCAGATGTGAATGCTTTTCAATATTCGTTTACAGTATATCCGTGGGAATGGATCTTATGAGGCTTATTTGACATGCATACTACTGTATAAATTAAGATACATTCCATGTCTGTTGATGATAAGTATATGTATTTAAAATGTTCTTTCAAAATCTCACATTTTACCAATTAAGGGAAAGCATTAGACAAACTATGTACATCCTACGCGTCACTTAGCTTGCAAAATGTACCATTTTTACCATGTCTGCCTTTGCATTTAAGGGGTTTTATGATTTCACAATAATCAATAAAACCATTTGACCACAACTATTTTAAAATTTATTCAAAAAGTTCAAACACAAGAAAATATATCTTTATATGAATTTATTAATGTTCAAAAAATTATGCCGCAGAGAAACATGACGTCATTTGGAGAAAAAAATGATAATTTTTGAGATGCAGGAGGAAGTTCTGTTAGAAACATAGATGCACCATCCACTACCTTGAAAATTATTTTAATGTTTATGCAACTAGCAGATACTCGAAGCATAATTTGTTCTATTAAGAAAGAATGTTGTTTTTGTCCTTTTTTACTTATGTGAAATGTACACAAAATTATAAAATTACTCATACCGAACTAAAGCTTTGCTGATCTGCAAGGATTTATCTAAGGTACTGTACACTGCTTATGCATTCTACCTGTAATTATTCATTAACATTGCCTAAGCCACAAAAAAAATATTTGTTATTGAGGCTAATAAAGACGAAAAAGAAAAAGAAACAGGAAGAAAAAGGCTCTGCAGGCAGTGTTGCAGTCAGGTCCTGTAAATGGCTGTGGTTACTGAATGCACATTTGTGTTAACCCTTTGAATTAAAGCAGAGAATTAAAGTCTTGGCTTTGCTTACATTTTAAGTATTGCAAGAGTATTCAAATTACATATGGCAGTGTCGAGAGGCCAAATGGCAAAAAAAACAAACAAAAAAAAGTTCCAACGGACAGTGAGTACACAGGTTGTCCCATAAATGGATTTGTTTCCCCATGATGGCACAGGCATATTCCAGGGTGACAATGCTTGGGTTCATTGAGCTTAAATTGTGAAAGATTGTGAAATGTTCTGGGAGCATGAGGATTCATTTTCACACACAAATTGGCCACCTGAACCCCACTAACAGTCTTTGGGATTTTATAGTGCTTCAACTATAAAACTCACGTCATCAAGTACAAGATTTCTTCCGAAAATGAATGCAACACTTGATGGAAATAACTGTTTTTTCAAAAGCAAAAGTTTTTCCGAGCATTTTCACACACCATGCATGCCATAATCAAAGCTAAAAGTGGTAAACATCTTTCTATCTCAGATGATATCCTAGATAAAGGACAGATGACGGGGATAAAAAATAAATAAATGCACGTCCTCTTTTCATCTCCTTTCGTCCTTCATTTTCTCCAGACCTTAACCCTCGTTTATTTCATATTTTATATTTCGTAAGTGGCGTGTGCATTAAGAGTTGCCCTGTAATGTCATGTCTCATTATCTGCAGAGTAGTCACGCAAACTGGGTGTGGAAGGGGAGGTGGACCCATTAACACTGAGAGGTGGAAGTAAGAAAAAAATCCAGATGGGAGAAAATAAATAAGGATAGAGCGTAGAGGAGAAGGAGAAGGAGGGGGAGCGATTAAGAAGAAGGAAGGAGGCAACAAGGAGGCACAGCTAAAGTGCTGAGATTGTTTAAAGCACTCATTTGTCATGTCCTGCTGTCTGCTTCTCATGAGCCACACTAAAGAGTACATGACTTTGTCTTTAACAAAGTGCTGGTTATGGGCTTGTTATTAAAGTGGCAGTGTTATCTTCAGCAGGGTCGGGACGGACACAAAAACACAATCTTCTTCCGGAAAACCTCTTTGCTGGACTTTTTTTTTTTTTTAATGGATCACTGCACATATCGCTCTATAAAAATGATATATATATATATACTGTACTGTACACACACACATACTCTACCAGTCAAAAGTTAGGAAACATTTTCTAATGCATTACAGTCACATTAAAAAACAATGCAATAACCTTCTTTAATATATTTAAATAATAATGGTCTTGCTTTCCTGGGATGGTCTTCGTGAGAGACAGTTTCATCACGGTGCCTGATGGGTTTTGCAAATACACTTTTAGACAATACTGTTCATGCAAGACCTATTCCAGAATGGCTGACCTCGTGGTTTTGAAATTGTTTTAGAATGTATAAATAAAATAAATCCAAACTGTGTCCAAACTTTTGCCATATGTTGTGTGTGTGTACATATATATATACAGTATATAAAACATGGAACACACATGGAATCACCAAATAGCTTATTTCGCTTGGAACAGTTTATTATGACTTTTGTACTTGGACTTTGCCTACATTTACAGATAATCCTTCCCTTCTGTTGCACTGGCTTTTTTCAGCTTAAAAAAACTAAAAAAACTAAGGCATTTTAAAGGTGCTCTAAAATGCCCTTTAAATAAAAAGCCTGGAAATCTGAGTTTTAGCATGTATCTTTTATCAAAAAATATCCATGTAGTGTTTATTAGGAATGTATTTCTATAAAAGCACAATTGTGTTACAACAGGCATCCAAATATATTTTATATGCATGCACACAAATACATACTATAAACAGCAGGATAAAATGAATTCAGCAGGATAAATGGAGGAGTAAATTAGATCTGACACTAGCGTTAGTACACATCGTTAACGGATAAAGAGTTTTTAGAAATAGTTCAAAGGTTAAAGCTAAAAAAATTAGCTGTTTAGCTTTAATGTAATCAGTGATATTATTATTTCAGGTTGAAGCCCACATACATGTCTGTCTGTCTTTTTTTTTTTCTGCCCAAATTATTTATACAAAAAAAAAAAAAAAAAAATTGTAAGGTTGAGTATCTTTACGTTAAGTTGTACTTCTTTATAGTGACACTAACACATTACTGCTTTTTATTAGCGCCACAGTTTTGGAACATACAACAAACTGGTTTTAAACCTCCTGCAGGAAGAATAAACATACCCTGATCTGTCCATTCATCTTGCATGGTTCAGTTTTCATAGTGTATTTGACTTTTTTGTATTCATGCCGTGTCACTCGCTTTGCCGTGTCACTCTGAGTTTTGTGAGCATTTGGGCGCCTTATAAGTGCATTATGGTAGTTTCTGTGTCTTCTGCAGACTCTGTGTATTTACAGTAAACTATTGTGTTGATTGGCTCTGTTGAGTCGTGCGTATAGCCACGCCCACCTCAGGGTAATATATTTGTCCAAAAAAAATTCTGGCTGCTGTGACATAATCAGGCAAAAAACTGGTCATGATGTCCCTTCTACTCAACATTTTGATTTCATTTATGGCACAGATTAACTTCAAGCAAATGCCAAAGTTTCATTTCATTGTGACAAACTCAGCTGGACAGACATACAGACATACAGACAGAAATTTTTTTGAGACTGGTTTATTGGTCCTCTAATGTATGAAGCATAAAGCAGGAGTTCTGACCAATGTACAGACCAAACAAACAAACCTTTCCCTTATTTATATAGATAAAAGGATCTTTTTCACCATACCTGAAAAGCTTAAATATTTAGTTCTTTTTTTCTCTCCATGAAGCCACAGCTGTAAAGAGCATTACATGTTGCCAGGCAACACACAGACTATAAGCCCAAAGTAAATGAAGTAACGTAAAGTAAAGTGCTAGAAATATGTGTAGCAATCACAAAAATTGAGTCAGAGTGCTGTTATACTAAATATCACCACTCTTGATAAAACACATGAACAACCAAATTAGTGAATTAAAAGTAACTGTTGTTGTAAAGGGTTGTAAAGGTTTAAAATGTATCTGGTGATTATCCTACAGACACTGTGTGTGAGACATGAATACAGACTCACAGGTCTGATCACTTCATATATTTAATTAAAAACACCCACAGTTAATGTGCGGATGTGTAGGTGTGTGTGTGTGTGTGTGTGTGTGTGTGTGTGTGTGTGTGTGTGTGTGTACTCACAATTTTGTCCGGAGGAGGTGTGCTTGCAATGTAGCATTTGATCTCACCCTTCTCACCTCTTACAGCATACTGAACTGGTTCACTTGAAATAATTGGTGGACCTGTTCAATATTCAGAAATAAAAATGTAAAAATAATATTATTAATACAAAGACATAGCGAAGTTACTTTTATGTTACACATTAAATTAACTCTTTTTAGTTACCCATGTCAGGTAGAACAAAAGTCATCAATCATTTTATGAAGGGTAAATTTTACTACTACTACAATATGGAAATGATGTCACAAAAATGTAGAATTCTCAAAATAATTATTAATATTATTATGATTATTATTTGTTGGCTATAGAAACGATTAAAAACAACAATTAAAACACATGCTCATGTACAGTATATCTGTGCTATTTCTTTGCCTATGCAACACATTTCTTTTGTTTGTTGCTCACTTGGAAAATGTAAGGGAATGACACGGACTGCAGAAAAGTATTCATTTATTTAATCATGTTGGGCCTGGATCACTACTGGCACCATTGGCTAGTAGCCCTAGGTAGAGATTCAGCCTGGATGTGACGCATGTCTATTATAGGGTTACAGTAGAAGTTTGTTTGTTTGTTTGTTTGTTATACCTTTAAAAAGGTGTGAAAGGCAAATGTAATTTCACATGGAAAATATTCTAAAAATGTTAAAACATTAAGTACTGAGCCATTGTCTCACTCACTCACTCATTGTCTATACTGCTTAATTCTGTATACAGGATCGCGTGGGGCCTGAAGCCTATCCAAGGCAACTTAGGGCAACTTTTATTTATTATTACAGTATTTTCATTACAAAATTTCAAATAATGATCTAATCTCATTCCTTCACAGTGCCCAACACGTCCCTAATCATGCTTATGTAAGAATTTTCTGATTCCGTGTTCTGTTCTTAATTTAGTTTTTTGCAATCACTCCTGCTTGGCTACGTGGATATGAGCACAAATAAATGTGTGTGTGTGTGTGTTGTACTAACCATTGACTGTGAGTGTGACCTCTGTCTCTCCAACCCCAATCCTGGGTACGATGGCTTTACACACATACTGTCCTGCATCAGCCTGACTCACTGACTTCAAATACAACTGATTGTTATTACTGAGCACCTGTCAGAGAAAAACAACAACACAGTAACAGAAATGTGAGGACTCAGCAATATAGGAATATACAGGACAGATTCTGTAATGCTGTAGTATATCCTTAAACATTTATACCGTAACATAATTGTTTACAAAAACAATTGTTTTTTGGAGTCAGTATACACTATGTGAGATACTTAATTATTGTATTTATTTATTCTATATTGTTATGACCATAAAAATACTGTAGGAGTTGATATTAGGAGGCGGGACACTTAATTTTGGTGTACCCTGTGCAGTGACACTAAAGAATCTATCTATCTATCTATCTATCTATCTATCTATCTATCTATCTATCTATGTGTACAGTGTTACATTTGCTCAGTTGTCCATGTGATTAATGTTAAAGTAACGACAGCTTCAATTTAAATGTATTTATATTTATATTGAGAGAATTATATCATCATAATTTCCCAGCAGGTTTACCCTAAAGGTCTGAACCAAAAGTAAATGAACAAGGTATGATATAAGCCCTATTAATAATACTTGTTTTAAAGTTATAAATATCTGTTCACTTCTCAGCAGCCAAAACACACATTTATCATTTATTTTTCTTCCTTTCTATTATTTTTCATGATTTAAGCTCATGTTAACTTGTAAAAGTAAAAAATAAAAAAATAAAAAAACTTTTGGTAATAAGAAACTTTCTGTTTCACTTCTTTGGTCCTCATACAAATAGTCAACAGCTAAAGACCAATGAGAACGCCAGATACTTTACAGATGTGGTTAGCATTTTTTTGTGTGTGTGTGTGTGTATGTGTGTGTGTTAATACCATGACTATGATGACATTGCTAAAACTACACCTGGTAACTTTGAAGAATGTTGTGTTTGTTGTATAGTTTATAGAGGTATAGTATAATAGTGTTTAAGTACCATACTGGAGCCCTTTTTTGTCCAGGTGAGTGTAAGAGGAGGATTCCCTGCCCATTTACAGTTCAGTGTTACATCAGAGTCCACATCCACCGTTACCGGCCTTGGTTCCACTACCAGGATCGGACCAACTGGACAAAGGGGAAGACATTAATATTCTTATGAATGTTTTGTGGATCAGAGTGTGTGACATGAAAGGAGACGACAAGAAGGCTGGGTGGATAAGAGAAACAAGACATGAGAAAAATAAATATGCAGTGAAGAAGATGAACAAAATGTTTAATTGGTCATTTATTTATTCATTCATTCATGTATAAATGTATTGAAAATTTGAACACATTAAATTCATCAGCAGATCCATCCAGATGATGGACAAAGTACAAAGTCTTGAAAAAAATAGTACGACTCTACGTTTCTACACGTTTTGAGATATTAGATATTAAAAAAAAAAAAGCATAAAATAAGATCAGTGGGATCTTAATCAAAAACCTGGAACCAGAGGCTTGGGTAAAAACTATTATCCAGTTTCCGTCATCATGAACACGAATATCATGGCAATATTATGCTTCTCTGAACTTTATCCAGGAAAGAATCACTGTGCATCATGTATCTTTATTAGAACAAAAACGTGTAAGTGGCACATTTAATTTATTATTCATTTCCTGATATCCTCATGCCAATTATAAGGATTGTATATAAATGTCTAATGCATGTAAAAAATTAAAGAGATTTCAAGGCCTGTCGTAGCCCATAATTTACAGTAAATGTTCCTAATTGTGCCTTATCCTGGGGTTTAATGTATCTGATGAACATTCTGGTACAGTCATGTGACAATATGTGAATTTGTGTGCCCATAACATTTACAAGAGTGTGTCTGAGATGGAACTAGTTAATTTAAAAAAAAAATTTGTTGTTTGTTTGTTTTTTTATCATATTTAACAATTATAATGTGTTAATAAAATCTCACGTATTATTTTTAACAAATTGACATAAAACAAATTAGGAAAATATTGCTGTGACATATGTCATACAGTACTGTAGGGCCTTAAGATTTTCAGGGAAAACACCATGTGAGGTCTTTCAAAATATGATCCATTTGCTCTGTGTTATATCTCTAGGTGAGATTGGTCTTGGTTCTTATAAGTTAAATTTAAATTGACTTGCATAAACATTAAGTACATTATAGTAGGTCTCGGTGTTTATAAATTTTCCTGCTCTGCACACAGACCGTGTTTGTCAGCGTAACACAAGTACAACATACAGTAAGTAATTTGCACCAAATTCTACAATGCTTCTTTTGTGGAAAAATGCATTTCAAAGTTCAGCTGGGACTCATATGAAGCTTCTGCAGTCCTTACAGAGTTATGTGTCATAACATTAAGAATGTTCGGTGTATATACTCATAAAACATTGTATGAAAATGTGCATATGCTTAGTAACTTTTTCATATGTTAAATGCAGATGAAATATACATTTTGCCATGAATAAAAAAACATATGCTAGACAGAGTACACTTGACATGTCAGTGCTGTACAACTGTATATAAGGTGTCATGAAAAATTATGATCTCTACCATGACATTTGTGATGTTATAACGTCCATCTTACAAGTTATTCTATTTTTCTCTATTCCATTTCCTCCACTTAATTTGGTTGTAACCCTTGAAATCATAATTGCACTATTTTAAATAGATTTATTTCAGCCATTTGTATAATAAAGCTGGATTAAGCCAAGTGTGCTATGTCCATGAGAAATAGATAGATAGTTTAAAAAAAAGTGATTCAGAACAGTACGGCTGAATTATCTGAGAAATGGAGATGTGGGTAAAACAGATGTAAAAGCAAAAGAGATGAATGAACGAACATCTGGATTGATGTTTATAGAGAGAGGTTTCGTACAGTGAACATCCACCAATATGCTGACGTTGGTGCTGCCCACAGCATTGAACACCTGGCAGGAAACAGGCTCGGTGAAGAACGAGTGATCAGCCGTAGTCACAAACACACTTTCCCTTGCTCCCTCCAGGATTACTCCACCTTTAGCCCACCTAAAACACACATTTATTTGACTCTTTGCCACGCTCCCTTTCGTATTACTCCACAATTAGCCACATACAGCTCAATCAAACACATACTTACCTGTAGCCCATGATAGGAGGGTTGGCTGTAGCTTGGCATGTAAATGTTACCCTTTCTCCCTCTAGAACTGAGCGAGGTTCAATAGATAATAAAACTGTGGGAGCATCTAAAAAAAAAAAAAAGAATAAAAGAGAATTACATAGGATATGGAAACATAATGCACTTGAAAGCAAATATGTTGTTATCCCAGTCACACACACACACACGCAAAGGAAGACTTACGGTGCACGTTGAGTGTGACACTGGCTCGTTTGCCCAGTGGCACAGCCAGATTGGAGGCGACACAGGTAAAGTTGTGTCCGGTGTCTGTGTCTACTGGCTGAATAGGCATGAAACTGCGAGTGGTTACTCGCTTCCTGTCAGGTAAAACCTCCTGAGGAGATTGAAGAAGGAGAGAGAGAGAGAGAGAGAAGAGTGGTATTAATACAGTTACTTTAACATGTTCATATTAATAGAGAAAATTATACTGTATTTTAAATTAATGATTAAGTTTTCAGTCTGTAAAATAAGGAAAAATAAACTTGTGTGTTAAACTATATGTTCCACAAAGACTACAAACATGGCAACACCAGACAACCCCATGGACACAACGAGTTTATGAAATTATGTATAAGAAACTAGACATTATAGCATATATTATTTCTTAATATTTTTAACTTGAAAATTATTTGTATTGAAATAAATCAGGTGTAATCTTTAAAAAGAAAACTTTAAATCTGTGTGTGTGTGTGTGTGTTGTACTTACAGTACTAGTATGAGCTCCTTCCACTATAACACCATCTTTGTACCACTCTATGGTCGACAGTGGTTTGGCCCCTCGGGACACACATGTAAGGTTGTAGGAGATTCCTGCCGTCAACAGAATCTCTGGCGCTCCTTCTATCACCGGATCATCCGGGGGAACTAAAAAGGAGGTTTTAAAAAATAGAAATTACACTTACTGTAGTCATCAGATTCTTCACAAATTTGTCACTTTCTCATTCACAGGCCCCGAATAGGCCTATGCAGATAACTGTATCATATACTGTATAATAAATGTTAATAAAGAAATACTTTTAGTGCAGACTATTAAACATATTTCCATCTCTGATCATTTAATTTGAGAAATCAATAAAAGTATAAACATTATGGACCAAACATTTTCTACTATCTGTAGATAGGTTCCTACTGAGGACGGTGAGTTTGGCTCGTCTGGATCTCAGAGCCGCTTCAGTGGCTTGACACTCATACAGAGAGTCGTCTGACAGCTCGGCCGACGAAATCTCCAGGTTATACTGACCCACGTCAATGATCCTTAATACACGATAACGCGGCCATGCTGGAATACACACAAACACAACCTCCATATTTCCAGCCTCACACTTTACACACTCACCTCACACTCACACTGTTACCACATGCACTTAGGAATACAAAAACCTTACAATGTATATAAAGTCAGAGAGGCAATAAGAAACAAAGAGAAATAAAAGGAGGGAAAGACAAAGAAAGGCTAGGGAAAAAAAACAGACAATTGTCTGTTGAGGCTTGTATTATCAGGTCTATTCCACCAGAGGGCTCCACTCCAACACATTGGCATTCTATCAGTGCCGTCTTCTCTTTCTTTCCTCTGTCTTGCGCATGCACGCAACGCATGCGCACAGATATACACGTTATGACATCATCGTTGGGGGGGTGGTTTAGAGCAAAGTATTGGCAAAGATTACATCATCCTTTAGCTCAGCCAATCCTTGCAGATTGTGTGTGTGTGTGTGTGTGTGTTCACACATCTATAGGTCAGAATCTTCCAATTGCATGATGAGAGGTGAAGGAGAACCAACATGAAGGAGACAAATTAATGGACAAAGAAAAACGCAAGAAGGGATAGACTAGAGGAGCCACGAGGAAGGAGAAAGAAAGAAATTCGGCAAAATGTATGCTGGAACCGAGTACCATACCATAAATGACTAGAACATGAACCACTTACATATATAGTACTTATCCTTAATAATAATAATAATAAAAGGATAAATAGCAAATGATATAACGTTTTATATAAGGGAAGCTTAAAACCCGAATAAAAATGGAACATAAGATAGTATATATATATATATATAAAGAGAGAGAGAGAGAGATATGCAAGTGTATACTTTAAGTCTAAATGTGTGTAAATGCGGCCCTTTTAATTCATTTCTTTTACATATTTGTGTTTTGTATATTTATATACTGTATACACACTCATCATCCACTTTATTAACACTGCTACTTGGGCACATTCAAGCAATTATCTAATCAGACAATCATTTAGCAGCAGGGCAATGAAAATATCATGTGGATACAGATGAGTAGTATATTATACATATATTAGATATACTATAACGGAATATGTGCAAGGATGCATTTAAGTGTGTTTCACTGTGATCTCACCCCGCAGGTCCTCTCCAATGCCCAAAGCAAGCCCATCTTTGGTCCACTGGACGATGCCCGTGTAGTTAAACACCACACAGGAAAGTACAACCCGCTCTCCCAACACCACCGACTGATCTGCTGGCTCCTGAGAAAAGCGTGGCCCGGCCAGTACTGACAGAACAAAACAAAACAAAACAAAAAAACACAAAAAGGAATATGCAAATTAAATAATATTCTGTAAAGTGAAGATGTTCTTTAAAATAATTCAAAGAGTTTCTAACTGTTAACCGTAAAAAAAAAAAAAAAATCTCTCATTATAATTTGTCACTGCAGTTACATCAGGCAATTTTCAAAAGAAAGTTTGTGGGGTGTTGTTTCCAGACAATGTTCTATGTTCTACTTTTGCCTCTTACTTTCTTCTTTCTTTAATTGTATATTTTCCTTTCCTACTGAAACAATAATGCAGAAGAAATGCTTACAAATAAGCTGTGTAAGCATATGCTACTGAGGCTATGGTGAAACTGGTGTATATTTAAATTACTACATGATGCAATAGCTGAATTTAAAAGAGTAAAAAAAACAAATCTTGAAGTTCCAATGGTTTAAAGTCTTTTTACCTTTCCTTTACTTTGTTGCTTCCATGACAACAACTAGCATGCACACAGAAATGCCATATATGTTCAACAAAAAAAGACAGATAAAAAGACACAGATAAGTCCTCACTAGCTTGTTGGCTGGGTGCTGAAAGAACAGCGACACTTCAGCACTACCACTATATTGACCAGGAGACGGCAAGGCATGGCAACAGGGCAGAGTGAGCTAAATACAAATGGCTGGTGCTGCATGATTATCTCTGCCCTTCATCATCCAGGAAAAAGAATATATAAAAAAGATTAGTGAAGACAAGAAGGCTGCTTTCACGTTGCATGGAACAACCTGACTCAAGTTGTTTATTTTCCTTATAGTCCACTGACAAAGCTCCACCTACTCTTCCCCTCCGGGCTGACTTTGCGCACTTAGCCTGGGCCTAGTTTTTCGTGAGAATTTTGTAGAAAAACTCCGGGAAGAATATAGCAACTTGTTCAACCACTTTGGCTGCTGATTACTGAACAGCGATAGGCATCCCTGACACTATGCCCATCACTGGATCAGTTATCAGCAGCCAAAGTGGGTGAATGGGTTGCTCTGGACCATTTTCTTAGAGCCCCACCTTCAAAAAGCAAAAGGCTGTCAAGATGAAAGTCTCCATCACCAGTAAAGCCATGATTGGAGCCATCAAATGTTCCCTTGCCATGCTGGAACCTCTCGAGTACAGCCATGCTGGGCTATCTAAGAGTATAATAAGAACCAAGATACATTTTTCATGCTGAACTTAATGTCAGATTTATGTTGCCTTTTGCATGCGAGGCAGATGTGCATTATGCATCTACCACACAAAATCCAATTTTCTTGTGGAAAGATTTAACTGGACACTCAACGTCATGGTCAGAAAGGAGGCAGACAAGGAAAGATGCAAGTCGGACATCCTCCACTTCTCCTTCTATATGTCCTGTTTGGCATATGAGAGATGCCCCAGGGCTCTAAATGGTTTAATCTGTAATGAGTTCCAGTCAGGCAAACACATCCTTCTTTAACTGCCTGTCCCTGAGTTTGACTGCTTTCTCTTACCCAAAGTGGATGACTTAGTGGATGACAGCTGGGGAGAGCCTGATTTATTTCCACTTTCTGTTTGACCAAAGAGAACTGGCAAGCAGCCCTAAGCCCAAAAGCCAAGCCAAAAACAGCATTCGGCACTGTTGACAGACACTGGCAGTACTGGGTTCTCCCCTTCCACCTACATAGGGCCCCTACCATTTTTAATAGACATTGTACTTCAGCCACACAGCCCACATATTGACGACAATTTTTCTGTCACCTGCATTATCTGATTATCCTCTCACCCCTGAGATGTTCTGGTCAGGACCTGCCAGGCTGAGCTCACTGGTAGCCCATGCAAATGCCTTCTAGGCCTGACCTAATTACCTGATCATAAACTAAAAAAATACCTGAGCCAGACAAAAGGTCAAACCCACATGAAACAACACTTATACCACCACCAACACCAACAGCTACATGGCCTCCAAAAATTGTGTGAATATTATAGCGGTTTTTTGCATAACGTCTTCTTCAAAACCACCACTTTCTCCAACCTGAATATAAAGGAGGCAGGGTGAAGGGGACAAACACTGTAAGAGAGGCATTTCAGGCCCTGAAGACAGTCCTGATTAACTCTCCAATCCTGAGGCATCTCATTTACTGCTCCTCTACATGGTCAGAAATGGACCTTGAGATGAGCCAGGGCAACATCCTCTCAAAAAGTTTAAAGGATAGGAGCACCTGATACTCTTCATGAGTAGAAATCCTAAAGAAATGATGTACTGTGGAACCTTGGATTGTGAGCTTTTTGCAAGATGAGAATTTTTACATTATTTTATTTTAATTTGTTAAATGAGCGAGGTCTTGATATAGGAATACTGTAGTAGGTATATGCTTTGTCTGCCAAGTGTCACGTGATTACAACTGAGCCAATGGTTTTGTGTGTGTACGTGTATAGCATTTTTTTTTTATTTTGTGTGCAAGTGTAGTGACTGTACTGCACAACAATGGCCCTTGTAAAGAAAAAAAGTTAAAAAGGCTGTAGCAGATTAATCCATTTAAGGAGAATGCAACGTCACATTTCTCAAAGTCCTCAAAATTCTTAAAAGGAGGCAAAAGCAAGTGTCATTAAAGAGGTTCCTTGTTAAAATCACACAAAAAGAAGGAGATTCCAGTAACCAGAGAATCTGTCAGAGAGGAGTGATTCAGTAAGTGCGTGTGTGAAAGTCCTACACAATAGCCCCTCTGCTCCTGCTTCTTTTATCGTTAACGGTCATGATTTTTTTTAAAGGTAAAGTGCAGATTTTTTTTTCTTCTTACTTTATATGTTGTATCATTTATTTTTATATGAATATTTTGGGCTGTGAAACCAATTATCTAAGTTTCCATTATTTCTTATGGAGAAATTCAATTTGATATACAAGTAATTTAGTATTAAAGCATTTCCAAAACACATTCTGCTCGCAATCCAAGGTTTAACTGTATATCATGAGCCCTAAAATAGGATAAGTGGGCAATAGGAAAGCTTTGCTATTATTTGGCAGGTAGACACTTACCCTGGTGACAGACCATGTAATGCTCTAGTGGATAGTATAAGCTAAGAACTCAAATGCTCTAATAACTTGCTGGATTCTCCCTCTGCAGGTCCAGCACAGTTTTTTTCTCAAAACTGCCAGAATGTATTTATCTTGTTTTCAGTGAAACACATTATATACCTATACACTGATCAGTTAGACTGTAATGTTAAATCCACCTGCCTAATAATGTATACTGTATGTCCTCATTGTGCCCCAAAACAGCTATAACCTGTCAAGGCATGACCTCCGCCAAGGCCTCTGAGGGTGTGCTTTGTCCTTTGGCACCAAAACATTATCAGCAAATTCTTTAAGTTCTGTAAGTTTCAAGGTGGCGTGTCAATGGATCTGAGTTTTTTGTCAAGCACATTCCACAGATGCTTGATCTGGTAGAAATGGAGGCCAAGTCTACACTTTAAACTATTCCTTAAAATATTTTTGCAGTGTGGCAGGGTATAATATTCTGCTTATAGATGATACCACCATTAGAAAATATCATTGCCATGTGTGTTCAACAACTTAGAACATGTACCTTTGGTTTGAGCTCATCATTTCCCCTTTTCCAGGGCACTGTTTATACAAACAACATTGTGAGAGCTGTAAAAAGCATGTTACAAGCTTTGAGCCTATCATTCAGGATGCAAAGCACAAATCAGAAGGCCAGACTGGGAGTGGATTAGAAAAACTGAGATAACCTGTAAGTGATTAAAAGGCAAAAGTGTGAAAAACTAATGCTCCAAAACATACAAGCTCACAGGTTAAGCACATGAGAGGTAGCGTCACACGTTTGGCTTGCCTCGTTAGAATGTGGCTCACTTACTCACTTACTTACTCACTAACTCTTCTTTTATAACGCTTTATTCTGTATTCAGGGTCACAGGGACCTGGAGCCTATTTAAGGAGGCTTAGGGCGCTAGACAGGGTACACCCTGGACAGGGTGCCAATCCATCGCAGGGCACACACACATGCACACACTCACACACACACTACAGGCAATTTGGGAACGGCAATGAGCCTAACCTGCATATCTTTGAACTGTAGGAGGAAACCGGAGTACCCGGAGGAAACCCACTAGGCATGGAGAGAACTCCATGCACACACAGACGGAAATCGCACTGGGGCTCACTTTGATCTTAATTTATAGTGCCATATTGGATGATGTGCATGGGACACCTGGTTGATGCAGTTATTGCAAGCAGGTGAAACCTAATGTTGTACTTCTTTCAGCTGCTCTCATTAGGGTGTCAACACAGAAGATCAATCCATCAGCACATTTGATTCCTGCACAGGGTTTAGACCAGAGGTCTTTTCTTATACAATCCTCCCATTTTTATTCGAGCTTCAGATCAGCATTAAGTGGGCATGGAACCGCAGTGACTGAGTGTGGAGCACTGGCTGGACTATGAACCTGGACATTCTGCAAGGCAGGCAAGAAGCCCAACACTGAGCCACTAATGCCCACAAGTAAGTGAATTTAATATTAAGGATTATTTATTAAGGATAATATTAAGGATTATTAGTTTCTGTTCCAATACTTTGTATACCTAAAATTCAGGTGTCTTTCACCAAAGATGCCATGTTCTAAACTCTGATTTTAAACTGTAATGTCTTCAGTTTATAGCAAAAAAACATAATAATTTGTCTTTCAGATGGGATGTACAGTACTAGATTATGGAAAGTCTGTACATCCCTGAAATTAAAACGCAAATTACTGTAAGATCAGCTTTTTTGTAGGAATTTCTGACATAATCCTTTTTCAATCCAAATGCTGAAACAATGCTCTGCAAACAAAGTTTACAAAGCATGCTTGGGATTGGAGCTAAAGCCTTGAATTATGTACCCACTGGGCAACATCATTCTTTGGACTGCTTCTCTTTAGATGGAACTGGGACGCAAGGTAGAGGGAGTTATGGATAGCTCCAAATAACAATCCGTTTTGGCACAAAACGTGTACGTCTCTGTAGACATCTGAAGATGAAAAACATTTCACCTCTCAGCATGACAACAATCCAAAGCACAAATCCAAGTCAACAACGTAATAACCTCAAAAGAAGGTCAACATTTTTAAATGTGTCAGTCAGAGCCCAGATATAAATCCTTTCAAATACTTTTGGAATGACTCAAAGAGGGCTGTGTACAAGAGATCCCACAGGAGATTTCTAAAGCCTTTTTGCAAGGAGGTGTGGAATTAAATTGCCAAATCAAGAGTTAGTAGACTCTTACTAAAAAAGACTGTTGTAATACATGATAGTGCTGTATAACAAGTGGTGGCTGAAAGTTACCATTGTAGGGCCCTTGAACAAGACCTGCTTCAGGGGAGCCGTATCATGGCTGACCCTTCGCTCAAAACCCAGTAATGTATATGTGATGGATAAAAACTTCGCTTAAATGAACATGCAAAATATCCTTTAAAAAAGTTGTACAGTATGTGTATTTATGAGTGGGGGGTTTAGGGGTTGGGTTATACATTTATACAAGCTGTAGACTTTGGTTTGAGGTGCCTAAGACTTGTATACAGTACAATACAGATTGTTTTGTTCATCATCAGAATACCTCAGTCTACTGTAAGTGTAGCTGCAAATTAATGATGTTGTTGATAGGATATTCTCTTCAGAAAACACTCCCACAAAGGTTTACAAATTGTTTGAAATTACTGTAATGAAAAGAATATAGCCCTCAGAGCCATCAGATGATAGCCCAGTTGAACACCTAAGAATGGTTCATTTGTCTTGTACAGGTCCTGACATCTATAGATTCCAAGGCAAAACACAATAAAGCTGTTCTGGTCACACACCACCTTGGTAAGACATTTGTGTGAAACATAACATTACATGAGCCCAAGTAGCCTCTGGCCAGTCTTCTGATTTACTTTGATGTGAGGATCTTAAGAATATTATTATAAGAGGCTACTGTACAGATATTGCAAACATATAGTATGGCATGGCCAAAAAAAAAGCAAAATAGCTATAACACAATCAGAACACTTGGTCCAGAGATTAAGGTAAATGTAAAATGAACATTACTTTGTGGCATGCAAAGGAAATGAGGCCCTAAATACTGTTCAAAATTATTTTGGAACAGGTGTGTGTGGGTAGAAGTAAAGTGACTGTAAGCGTAACAATGTCCATGTGTGATAGGAAGTGAAGCCAACAGCTATATTTGTAGACCTCAGTGTATGCTGAGAATCAGAGTACTAGCTGATAATGGTTATTCTCTGACAACTTTATGCACAACTTTTTGTACTCATTAGCATTTGTTGGTATTCATTAATTTAATTTTTTTTTCTAAGCATGGTCTTGTAGTAGGGATGTCTGTTATATGTACCTTAAAAACAAAATCCGACTTTTGCAAAAAAAAAACAAAAAAAAAAACATACCATACACAGTACTACATTTAATAGTATATTAGGATTAATCAGCATAAGGGCAGCTTTACAGGACAACCCTCACATGCAAACACATACAATATACCGACATTTGGACATTTTATACATTCACTTACACACCAAAATATAAGTGGAACCTTGGATTACAAGCATAATTCTTAAATCAAAGCAAATGTTTCTATAAGAAATAATGGAAACTCAAATTATTTGTTCTACAGCCCAAAAAATTTAATCCATAAAAATAATTAATACAAAATATAAAGTAAAAATAAAACAAAATAACATGCACTTTACCTTTAAAAAAATAAAAAATAAATCCCGACAGATGCAAGTGTTTCCGTTTATGTGGTGCAATAGATTAAAAAGAGCGAATGACTTAGACTTGAAGATATGAGAGGTGAGCTACTCATTCTGTCCCTAGCTGCATTGTAATAATGGATCTTTATCCTCTCTAATGAGACTTTCTTTTGTGTACGTGTTAAGCAAAAGAAAGTCTCATTAGAGAGGATAAAGATCCATTAACCTGCAGGTGTGCAGATAAATTTGCGCACACCTGTGTTTATAAGAAACAGTACACACGCGCTTACAAACACAAATTAAAATATGTTTCACGGCACATACGTGGTCACAGTGTTATAGTAAACAGTACACGCGCCCACGAATGTTGATTATACGGATGTTGAGAGTCGTTCACTAAGAACGAGCAGAGAAGACGATTACCCACAATTCCGCAGCGCGCAAGAAAGAAAAAACATTGGCTCAGGTGTGATCACGTGACGCTTAGCGTCAAAATAAGAAGCGTATGCGTGCTACATGATACTCGGTACTCATAAACCAAGACTTGCTTGTTTTTCAAGTCAAAATTTATTAAAAATCTTTGCTCGTCTTGTGGAACACTCACAAACCGTTTTACTCGCAATCTAAGGTTTCACTGTATACAGTAGAATTGTAAATATTGGTATCTGGTGCACTGCACTGTCTATTTTTTGCACAATACACGTGAGCTACTTTCGTGATTTGTTTGCATCTATAAATGTTCGTAAAAAAGATGTTCCGTATCTGTGGAAACTCGTACCTCAAATGTTTGTAAGTCAGGGACTACCTGTATATACTAGATGTGCCCAAGACTTGGTTTGCATGGAAATTAATTGCATACTCATAAGCAGGTTTTAAAAAATGCACAATGGCATCTGTTGAATTTTGAAATGAACAAAAATTTTTATGTTACTTTAAAGAGCGTGGAATGAAGGTGTGATATGGCTTTTATTAAGTAGATTTCAATTGCGCACTCATAAGTGCGTATTAAAAATGTACAGCGTCATCTGTTGAATTGTAAAATAAACAAATAATTTTTTTAAGGTCAATTTTATGATCTATGGGTGTTTTCTATTTAAATTTCAAATGAGCATATTTTCGCTTCATATGTGGGTTGGTTGCGATGAAACAAAGCCTATATGTAACATCAAGCTCAGCCAAATACAATTTCAGTAGTTTTTACATGATGTGTGCACAAACAAACAAAAGTTCCAAAACCATCTTGATGTGTTTATATATTTTTAATTATATATTTTTTTCTCAAATATCTTCAATGTAAACACACATCAACTTATATACTGTATATATAAATTGTATATATATATATATATATATATATATATATATATATATATATATATATATATATATATATAATGATAGTTGAATGATAAATAATAGTTTTATGTTTATAATAGATCATTATTTCTATTATCTTCTAATCCCTTTATCATTGGCAGTGACAATAATATAAGAACAAATACAGCATGGGGCATTTGCTGAGGATGTCTATTAGGCCCTCATATTAAAGGGTTAGAAAAGCCATTAATTAAAGCCACTAATTTCACTTTACCATTCTATTGACATAATACCAGAAGCATATGGAACAACAAGAATGTGTAAATGCTTAAAAATGGTCTATACCCACCAAAAAAAAAAAAAAAAAACGTAGCATTTATTTTTTTCCATAATCAATAAATAATAACTTATTATTTTTTAAAATCCTGTAAGCAGGACACCTTAATAACTTCGTATTCGATGTTAGTTTTATACAGTATGTTACTTTTCTTATTAACTGAGTGGGATTAAGAATTGTGCTGTTTTTTCTTATACGAGGGAGTATAATGTGCACTAAAGGCTGAAACTACTGTGCCGATGCTGATAAACAAGTATGATCTTATTTTACATTATAATCCCACATTCCTTGCTACTGTTGTTTTACCTGCTGTTTTATTTTCTATGATTGATTTGGCATTCATTTTAGGCATAAATAACCCATAACCGCATACTGTACAACACCTGGAATCCGCACTATCCAAATCCGTTTAAAAAATTGTGAATGAAAATAGGTGTCAAGTGATTTGTTAACATCCAAAAGCAGAATATGACCAGACAGATAAAGAATATTCTGCTGATTAACAGATGATGTCATCTCATTAAGCATCTGAAACGACCGTCCTCACCGCAGTCTCCCCGCCAATGACAGAACACGATGACATCATCGTAGTGAGGAGCCAAGACTGTCTCATGAAAAATGTGTTACATTATGTCCTCGAATCGGAACATCTCTCACTTCCTCTATCTCACAAATCCCTTTATATTTCTCTTTCACATTAAATGCATTTAACCTTATCTGTTGCAGACATTTCAAAAGCACAGCTGCAACTGGACTGCTTAACAGATTATTCATCGAAGAAACAACTGAATACTTTCGAGCATCCGTTATTATATATCTACAGCCACCTCTGTAAACACCAATTGCTAATCAATAATTATAATAATCACCATGAGCATTAGTTAGAGTTTTAACAGCCGTAAGCACCTACTTAGAAATGTTGTAAAACATAAAATATATGTAATTTGTTTGAAATCCTATATGGAAGATGTGGATTTAATAAGGTTTTATAGTATGTAAGCATCAGTAAGCATATCAGACATATGCATACGCTATGCTGGTTACGCTAGTCTCTGTCTCTTTTGCACATGGGAAATGTAATTATATTCACACCAGTATATACAATAATATCTTTCACACACACACACACCCACTGATAAAACATGGCCTTGGTTTTTACTTCACTTCTTTTCTCCCATATGGCCCATTTTTACTTCTATCTTTTTTACCTCTCTTTTCTTTCTTTTTTAATTTTTTTGTTTCTTTCCTACCATAAGCCCTGTCTCTAACAGAAGAATCCTTGGCCTATTCATGTTCTCACCAGAACATCAGCCATTTTGACACATGTTCAAAGTTTTAAACGCATGTTTTTTTATAAGGTGATTTTGGATAGCTGTGGAATGTTCTGCACTGAGCATACACTTTATAATAGCTTTAACCTTGCATAATGGCTCTAGGCAATAAGCATACATGGGAAAATTAATTATCAATCAGATATATTTTATCTGGTAAATTTGTTTCATTTACATGCTTGTGCTATTTGTCAAAATGGGCTCAGTGTGTAGCCGATGTGAGTGTGAATCCAGCTGAATGCCCTGAGCTCTGATGTGAGTGCTGCTCCTATCCACACAATGGGAGGGAACGCTTCTAAAGCCTGTCACGCAGTCGAAATGACAATCATCGCAATTATGCAGGTTCACAGACGAAAAAAGATTTTATTAATTTTCAGGAATCATATTGTATATACATGTGCTGAAGTGGGTCAGAATGGCACCTTTGATGAATAAATAAATAAATAATCGGATTGGCTAATCTTTGGTTCCCATGGGTGTCACTAGAACTCCTTTACTGGGGCATGTACACCAGCAGTGTTCCACAGCAAATTCCCAAATTCAAGTTTAAACAAGCTTCTATTTTGGCAGTTGTTTCATTTACATTGATAATAACAGAAAAGAATGGATTTTTTTTTCTAATCCGCAATGTTTAACCCAAACTACAAGCTGAGGCGCAGACTCTCCATGTGTCGGGGCCCCTTACAAGAAGCATTAATCTACCACAATGGGACTAAAGCAAGTTTTAATAAATGATAATGATGATCGTATTTTGACTCAGACATTATTAAATCCTGTAGATGGACGTCAAAAAATCCTCTGGGTGAGATAAAGACATGGAAACAGAGCAGTAACCAGGGAGAGATGGGAGTGAGAGAAGTAACACCTGGCTGTAAGGGGTAAAAAACAAGTTAGCTTGCTAACTTACGTACTTACTAGCAGCTTTAGCAAATGTTAACGCTCGAATGAATATGTGAATTTTTAGGGGCTATAATTAATCAGATTCCAGTTGAGAAAGAATAGTTATGTAATAGTAAAAGACAAAAAAACTTTAAATCTAAATCTGGGCTTGATGGGACTTCCAAAATGCTGGGGAATGCTTTGTTTGCATTACCTAATACTAACCGTATTTACACTCTCCGGCCACTTTAATATGAACACCAGAACACACCATTTATGCAGTTATCATGCAGCAGGAGAATGCATAAAAATCATACAGGTACAGATCGGAAGCTTTTTTTTTTTTCGTATCAAACATCAGAATGGGGAAGAAGTGTGATCTTTGTGCCTTTAACCATGGCATGGGTTTTGGTCTCAGATGGTTTTGAGTATCCCAGAAAATGCTATTCTCCTGTGGTCTCTACTCACAGTCTTTAGAGTTTGAGTAAGTAAATGTAGGCTACAATTTTCGATTCATAAAATGATAGTGTTAGATAATGATAGTTTTATTTGCCCCCAAATTTTTAAAAATACATTTTTGTTATTATGGAATATAGAAGAATGCAATTATACAGAAGTTTCATCATTACTGTACCAGTAACAGTAATAGTGGGCAAGAAGGAAGGGAAGTTTATATCGCACATTAACATGTTTTATACATGCAACAAATTAATAAAAAAATGTGACTTTAGCTGGAGGCCTGTGATCCTGTAGAAATTTATGTCAAGCAACGTCCCTACAAATTAATAGTTTCAAGTTTCATGAAATGAAATGCTTAGGGCAAGAAGAGCCAGACCACTTGTATGTGTGTATATGTGAGTGTGTGTATATATGTGAGTGTGTGTGTGTGTGTGTGTGTTATTGCACACATACTGCAAATAACAAATAATACTGTGTATTATTGGTCACATATTGATACATTAAAAATACACATGATTAAGATTGTATTGCACAATGTCGATGAATAATTTAAAACAAGGACGTTCGTGCTTGTAGCCTTGTTAGAGCTATACTTTAAAACTGTTTTTGGTGACCAGAAATTATTTTAAAGTACAGCTCTAACAAAGCTCCATATGGAAGTTAATATGGGAGGTAATACTGTATGGGAGTTATTTTGAGGTGAGTAATTTTCCCATCTGCACCGCTGCACGTTGTTTTAAACCCTGTATATTCACAACCAGCAAAAGGTTTGGACACACTTTCTTATTCAGTGTTTTCAACATTGCATATTAATGTTGATATTTGTAGTCAAAAAAATGTGTTAAATAACCCAGAACAAGTTTTATATTTTCAATTCTTCAAAGTAGCTAACGTCTGCTTTCATGACAGCTTTGCACCCATTGGCATTCTCCCAGAGGTAGCTCATGGTCTTTCTTTTTTCTGGGACAGTCCTCATGAGAGCCAGTTTCATAATACTGTAGCGTTTGATGGTTTTGACAAACACACTTGGGGATAAATTCAAAGTTCTTTAGATTTTTTGGATTGACTGTCCTTCATTTTTATAGTAACGTACTGTCTTTTCCCTTAACTTAACTGAAAGTTTATAGCCATATTGTGGACTTGTACAGTAGTTATAGTCATAATAATTGTGTTATTAACCTAGTAACCACTCTTCCTCTGCACAAGACAACGAAGGGTCTAAAGTCGTAATTAACTTACAGTATAATACTTTAATATATTTCCCATTTGCAAAATACCACAATGCATGTTATGATTTATTGTTTCAGTGATGTAAAACTATTATGCATTTCTCCTTTTCTACCCATCCCGAGGCAACTATAGATGCGCCAGCTCCAGTAGGCAGAGGCCAACCCTGCGAAGATCTTGAGACATCCAAAAAAGGACCAACTCCAGCTGGACTTTGCTTCATGATGGTTTGGATCTACACATGCTGCTTCTGACCTTCTAGTGATCCAGACCTCCCTCTGTCCTCTGCACCTGCTGACTCATCCCTGTGCTGAACTGGACTCCATGATAACTAGGACAACTATACTATACTGAACGTCCAGCAGCCTAACAGATGATGTCGTTATATAGTTTCTGCTATCCGTTATCACCAAAATGAGGATGCGTTCCCTGTTGAGTCTGGTTCTTCTCAAGGTTTCTTCCTATTGCCATTTGAGGGAGTTTTCAATCTTACAATCTTATTACTATCTAATCACATTTTTTTCTTACTCGTACTTACTTCCATAAATTTTCCTTCATTTAAGACAAAGACCATTGTTCAAAGCGCTATAACAATAAAAATTGAATTGAAAATTGAATTGAATTTTCCAGTAATATACAACGTTACAAGGCTGGGACCAACTCAACTAGGTAACTTTCTTATATCAAAGGGTAAGAGTATGAGTCATAAAATGAATTACAAACACAATTAAATTGATTGATTTATTAATTGAATCATTCATTTACAGACAGGTCTAATATGCAAAACCTATTGAACTCCAACAGTATCAGATCTCAGATGTCTCATTTGATAGTCAAGGTTTCATGAGTGGTATCAGCTTTGAAAAAGTAAAAGCATGAAGCATGAACATGCCATGTCAAAATTGAATGTTTGGATGGTGTACAAGTCAAAAATGAGGAAAGACAAGAAACTTTTAAATTAAAGTGCTACTGCCATCTTGTTTAGTAGAAGCCTCACAAAATCACACACTGTAGGTGATTCGGGTCCGGCAATAATTTACGTGTTTGTTACTGTTAAGGCCATTTTGAAGCTTCAGCAGAACAGGAAATTATTTGTTTTATGTAATAATTGCTATGTTAAAATATCTTTTAAGTCTCACAGGCAGAATTTCTTCAATGATGTTTCTTCCCCAAGTATTCTGGAAGTGATGTGCATGGGGGTAGTTTTACTTTGCTGCTTGCTAAGACAGCATGTTTTGATTCAGAAAAATGCATTGCAAGTGTGTTTCTGCTGGTTGTTCTGCAGTAAAAGTTACATCAGTATTCATTACTTTCCCCAAGATATGAAACAGCTGAAGATTTGGGAGAAGCAAATACGAAAGAGGAAAAAAAAGTGCAATATAATACACACACTGAATTGGGTTAAGAACCGTCCAACGCATAATTAAAACTTGAAAGGATATTGCTGACTTATCAACTTTGCAGAAGAAATGTGGTCAGTAAAAAATTGAAATCATTTTTGAAGATGCTTGGTAAAACTGCATCATAAAAAAAAATTACAGTATTACAGTAAATACACAGCTAAAAAATAGCTTAATAGTAAAAATAAGAGAATACGAAAACAATGCATCATAACTCTCAGGATTTGGACTTAACGACCGTGTGTTAAAGCTCACTTGTTAATCCCTTGTTATTAAGGCTAATTGGAAGACTTTAAATTTGCTAGCGAACATAAAGATAGGACTTCGGAGTAATAGTCATGTGGTTTATAGAAGTCCAGACTGACTACCAGAACGTACTCAATGACCAGGTTATCCCAACAATAGTTTTTTTCTTTACTGATGGCACGGGCATATCCTGGCTGTTGGGGGGTGGATACACTCACCAGTCAGCCATAACATTAACACCAATATCAGATGAATTGAATAACATTCATTATCAATTATATTCCAGTTAAGTAGTGACAGGATCATGGCCACCCATGGCCCATCTGCACCAAAAGCCGTCCAGACAGAAAAGTATCATAACACAGAGTGCATTATAACCTGACACACATGGGGCTTAAGAGGCCAGGAGTTTAAGCCTCTTGACCTAGCCTTCGAATTCCCTAGATCCCAATCTAATTAAGCACCAATGGAATGCCCCGGACAAACAAGTATGATTATGGAGGCTTCACCCCATAGCCCACGGCACCCAAAGCATGTGCCACTAATTTGTTTGTGCCAAACACCCCAGCACAATTCCAGAGGCCCTGTGGAGCCACACTTTACGTGTTTCAAAAGAGGAAGAACATCACTGAGAGACGACGAGAGACCAGGAAGACCTTCAACGAGCTCAACCACCAAAAATGTCCAAACCATTCTGCAAGAATCCACAACATTGCTGCCATTGTCGGTGTGTCATACGGAACAGTCCAAGCAATCCTCACACGTGATTTAAACATACAGGAACAATATGTTGAAGTCTGCCAAGAACTCTGTCAGCGTGTTGTAAATGACCTGTCCTTCGTGTGGAGGATCATTAGCAAGAGTCTTTACAGTGAAACTGTATGGTTTATTGTACACTAGTATTTATATGATGTTGTATACAGCACTTATCGTCTTACTTCAGCCTTTTGTTTTCATTTGTTTTAGGTTGACTGTATTGTTCACATTTTGTTAAGTAATAACCCCTTCATGTCATGCTGAGGCATCACTCTGCCTCCTTGCTCTGCTGAGGATGTCCCACAATCCTTCTGCCACACAGAGAAAGCCATTACAGCTCACAGCGTCCTCAGCCCTGCAGCACCTTCCCGCTCTGTCTTGAATGTCGTTATGCCACCCATCTCCACTTTAAATGCCACTCTTTCTTTTAACTCCACAAGATGATTTGGGGCCTTTGTTGCATGCATTATGAAGTGTGTTAAGAGGAATTTCGGTTATGGGTACACATTACCTTACTTATGAGTCACTGCACCCAACTGGCTGTCTTTCTGAACCTGAGTCATGCTTAAGTTTAATGAGCCCTGGTATTTATAGCACTCGCTTTTGTCTTTCGCAACTCCGCAGCTCCATTCCTGTACAAATGTCTCATAGTGTGTGCTATCAGTGCCTGGTCATACTGTATTTTTTAAGTCATTACCTCATTCCTCTATATGAGTGAATGTGTGTGTGTCAGTGTAATTATTGAGATCATGGTCAGCGTCATGGCCAATCCAGAAGCAATCCGAGGAACACTGAATCCAAAAATGTGGAACAAACAGTCCACTGCAGACTGTCATATAATCAACCCTATTCAGTAGAGATGGGTGGAAAAAATATCCTGCATCATGGTTCTTTTTAAAGACAATTTATGTATTGCTACACTGACTCAGAAATCGATTTTTATATATATTTAAAATGTACTGTATATATTTTTGCATTTGAAGTGGTAAAGTGTTGCTGTTTCTCTATAATTCTTTAGGTGGTGCGCTCTAAACTATTCGCACTGCACAGAAAATCTTCTGCTTATTTTGTTTAGAAGTGCAACAAATTTAGAAAAAAGATTGTGAAATTTATAGAATCATATTGTGATTTAAACTGAATCGGCACCTGGGTATTGTGATGATATTATATTGGGTGGTCCCTGGTAATTTACATCCCTAATATTTAGCATTTAAAATCTATCACATAGTACACTGCAAAGTTTAAATATAGCGCAGTACTGTACATTTAATGTAATGTTCCTTAAATAGGCAGAATTCAATGTTAGCTACTTATAGAAATTAGAAATATTTCATTTCTTATTGATAAAGCCGATGTAGTTTTTAAACCTGAAGACTGTTTTGCCCTTTTCTTTATAACAATTTCTTATTTTCTTATTATATTATTATACTGTATAAAAAGTGGATTGTGTTGACATTTGTTTAAAAAATGCATCTGTGAGTATCTAAACATTAAGAAGATAAAAATATCTTTATTTCCTTAGTTTCTTTTTCTCTTTACAATACAATCTCAGACGAACACTATGCAATGTTTTTTAAATAAAATTAAAAAAAAGAAGTGAGACAAAAAATTTATACACTCTTCAGAAAAACTTTTTATAACTTTTTTAAAATTAAAAATATTTTAATACAAAATTAATTGCAATAATAAGTATTTGATCCTCTACAGATTTTTATAAGTTTGCCCACTTACAAAGAAATGAAGGGTCTCTAATTTTTATCATACTGTAGGTTTATGGTAAAGGATTCAGACAGAATATCAACCAAAAATCCAAAAAAAGCTGATGATATAAATGTTATGAATTAAGTTGCATTTCAATGAGGAAAATAAGTATAGGGGATCAAGTACTTATTTTCCCCACCGTATATATATATACAGTATATCGATATACATAATAATATTATGATGATAATATATAATAAAACTATTAATAGTATATTCATATAACATACATCATACTACTTCCCTTTTTGTGAAGTGTGTTTACTTTTTTTAGCTGACTCTGTATATAAAAAAAAATGGCAACAGCGCGCCCACAAGCACCACATGACACTAGTAAATGTAAGTTACTTTATATAGCTGATTATATAATATACATTTAATTCTGGTTGATTATATATAAATATTCTTGGATTATGGTTCTTCTCATCTGGATTTTCCTTTGGGATCACCTGTAAGGGTGAGTTAAAAATTATCCACACTCCCGTTTTACTGAATTATACTTGTGTTGGCCACACTGTCTTATCAGCGTTTTCCGCTCAAGGCTACTATCAACCCAGTCATTGCTATGCAGGTGTGAATGCGTTACATCAGTTGATTTGTAACTGTGATGCAAGCAAAGTACATGCCCCATTTGTAATTTACATAATGGTTACACAATTTTGGGGAGGGGGTTTAATGGTGTACCTGGTGCCGTCATTTATTAAAGAATTGGCTGGTGAGAAGGATTGTGTGATATAGCGAAGTTTAAGAAAGGTTGTAAGGAAGTGTCACACCCGGACATAATTTGTCTGGTTTGTCTAATTTGTGCAGCATTGGCTTTTCTGTGGAATCAGACTGGACAGCTTGGCCTTTGGTCACTGCCAGGAATTTTCTGTCACTAATTTACTTGTACAGAGAACCTCGGATTGTGAGTAACCCGGTTTGTGAGCGTTCCGTAAGACGAGCAAAAATGTTTAATATATTTTTACTTTAAAAACTAGCAAGTCTTAAGATACCAGTACCAAATATCATTGAGTATCATGTATCACACATGTGCTTCTTGTTTTGACGCCGAGCGATCACACCTGAGCCAATGTTTTTTCTCTCTCTCACGCTATGGAATCGTGGGTAATCATCTCACATGCTTGGTCTCAGTGCACGTTCATCACTCGTATAGTCAACATCCGTGCGCGCATTCACTGTTTACTATAACACTTGAATTACTGTGTGTGCGCGTAAAGCATTTACAAATATAGACTCACCCTCCATTCGGTAAACTGGTGTGTATATATGTGTGTTTATGTGTGAAAGTCATTCTACACAGCAGCCGTCCCTCCCCTCTTGTCTGCAAGCTAGTTAGCGTGTGTCCATGTGCTTGTGTGTTGAGTGAAAGTCTCTATTCGGTAAACTGTTGTGTGCATGTGTGTGTGAAAGTCGTCCTACACAGCAGCCCCCTTCGTCCTCCTCTCCTGTCTCTGGTCTCAATTACTACAGCAACGATTCTTTTCAAAGGTAAAGTGCAGGTTAATTTGTTTTAATTTTACTTTAAATATTTTTTATAAATACTTTTGGGTTGTAAAACGAATAGTTTTCATCATTTCTTATGGGGGAAATGTGCTTTGATTTATGGGTGTTTTGATGTATATTGTAAACACGCTTCCGGAAAAAATTATGCTTGCAATCCAAGGTTCCACTGTATATAGTTAGTGATCAATGCTGTTCAGTCAGTGGTTATAATGTTATTGCTGATTGGTGTATGTGAGTTAGTATAATTTTTTACATTTTATTAGAAGTTTGTTTCTTTAACCAATTTTCTAATGCTTAGGAAGCATGTTTTATTCAGCATCACGGTGAAAGCTCTATGTATGGCCAAGTATGAACCTGTTGGCAGAGGCATACACCAACATATTTTTACTGTAAGCATCAGATGTTTTTACTTAAATGAACTTCCAGAAAATGTCTGCAAGCTGTTTTTGCAGAGCTCCTAAGTAAAATAACAGTTGGCAGGTCTGTTAATATAATAATCAGGAAAAGCATGACTGAATATTGTGGCAAAGTAATATAACGTATGGAGGACAATAGCATTATGTCAAAAAAGGCTATTTAGTAGGCATGAAATGTTACACTAAAACCACAATATGAGACATATCCTAACAAAAGACTCATCCTGAGGCTTCATAAGACAATATAGAAAAATAGGGACAAACAAATAAATTCTAATACACTTGTTTTGCAATGACAAAAATTAAAACCACAGTTATATCAATACATAGTATAGTTGGAAAAGGTCAGAATTTACAATATAATGTGTAAGTTTTCCCCTATGAACATATTATTTTAATCTTTTTTTAGTGTCCTAAATATATTTTAAGCAAACATTATTAATATTAATAATATGAAAAATATGATGGTTTTATACTGTGGCACTGCAAGTCGCTGTGAATGCTGAGAGTCATCACATATGAAGTCATGTCCTCAGATGAACAACATTCTCAGTGGCGCAAGCAGAGAGCGCTATCCAAGGCAAACTAAAATGGTGTCCTCACTGGGGCAAGGTGGGGGAAAAATACTATATGCCCCTGCCATAGTCATCAAGTTGGATTTTATACATGAGGTCCTGTCCTCAGCCTGTAAGTCCTCCTCTTTATCCACTGACCCTGTCTGCCAGTGCCTTGGGCTGCACTGGAATGGTTGTTCTGACGGCCTGCATCTTGAGGTGAGCGTGGGAGGCCGACCCGTCAGGCTCTGGCTTGAGCTTATCTGGGGATGCTGCTTTATAAGCCTCTGGCAGGAGCTTGGCTAGAGACACTGGCAGCCTCTGGCATTTAGCAGCTCATGGTCAGCTGACTGGGTTTAGCTGACAAAAAGGTTCACCCTTCTCAGGAGTCCAACAAACACACTACACTTGGGGCTAGAATGGTACTTGATACTGTACCAATAACCCTTTCAGGTCCTAGTTCTATGACCTCATAAGCTAGAATGTCTATTAGCCACACTTCAAGGAACTGGATCTATACAAATTCTGGCATCATAATCCTGGCATTTCGCCATCCTGGGGTTTTATTTGATCTGTGCCTGCTGCATCTGTGCTTGTGTTCTGTCATAAAGAAGAGGCAAAGTGGGTGCAAAAGCAAGTCTTCTTTACTAACTTTACTAACTTAATTAATAAAAATCAACAATATAGAGGCCCCATGCAGCACTTGACATGAGCGGAAAATCTGTCAAAAAATAACTGTATAATAAATAATTAAGCTAAATAATAAATAGTGTAATCACTGCCCGTATCCCCAACATGCTTACCAATATAGTTTCTCCGGTGAGGGAAAAAAAAAAAAAAAAAAAAAAAAAATATATATATATATATATATATATATATATACCCTCATCCCTCTAAAATAATCTTTTAGTTGCGTTACTGCCATCAAAACACAAAAGGTAAAAAATTTTTTTGACACACATGCGACCAACATCAAGCACATAACCACTGATTTTTAACCCACATTCTGATGACGGTCAAGTCTGCCATAGTAGAAAGCAAATACAGTGCACATATTAAGACAGTTTATGCTAACTACCCTTCAGATGGCTTCAGATTTTCTTTTAATTCTGGATGGTGAGAAAAAGATGACCAATAGTGTAAATGGCAATTTCTGTATAATATTTTTCCAAGTTTCCAAGACACATTCCATACTGCTTTCTTATAAATAATTTAAACTTTTTGGACTAACAAGTAACCATGCTTCACGGTAGATAAACTCACAAACTTTTCATTTAAAATTTGAGACAATAAATTCCTGTATAGTATCTCAGTTTCATTTAATTCAATTCAGTTTTACCTGAGTGGCGATTTGACAATAGACATCGTCACAAATGAGCTTGTCCCTAGTGAGCAAGCCAAAGGGGATGGTGGCAGGGGTAAAACTCCACGAGACAGCGAGAGGAAGAAAACCTGAAGAAAACCAGACTCATACAGGAGCCTATAACCTTCTGCATGACACCAGATTGTAAATTATTAAACATTTCCTCTCTGTAAATTGTATACTTTACTGTATAATGAAAAAGTCCAATTAAGTGTATTAATATGAGCATCAGAATAATTTCTGAATTTGTTAAAGTTTTAGTTGAGGAATTCATTTCCAACAACCTGCACAAGAGATAAACTGCACAAGTCAAATAACTGTAGTGGATGCAAGGACTAGATGGCGAAGGGTACAAAAAAATCTTAAAAATTACACAGCAAAAAAAAACATATTTTATAATTGTATTACAGTATAAACAGCATTATGAAGTAATATAATTAAGTATTATTATTATTATTATTATTATTACTATTATTATTGTTGTTGTTGTTATTGTGTAGTGTGCAAGATTAAAGTGTTTATTATTCTAAATTATTTTTTAAGAGTTAAAAGAGTCTGAACATTTTATGAGAACAAATAATTAAAGCTAAATAAGTTATTTCATCACCTGCTGTTATTATTTACCTTGAGTAGTTTTTAGTCCTTCTAAGTAAGTAATAATAAATAAATCAATGCTCTTCTATTTGTAAAACAACAAAAATTAAATAAATTTCTACAATTTATGCAACTGTATCATGATATGTGGTAATAAAAACCAAAACCAGTGCCAGTCTTGCTTGAAAACCTAAACATTGTTTCCCATGATCCCCAGTAAATGACATCACCACTATGCAAACAGATCTATCACGTGACCCGTATCTTATTTAGAGACAATCCAGCCATTCTCTAATAATGATGGGAAGTTTGAATCCTTTTAAAGACTCGAACGACAAGAAAATTATAAAATTTTCTCTCATGTCTTCTGATCCGAATCGTTCGTTCTTTTGTCGCGTGACTTTCATTACACAGGAAACAGAATTGAATGGTTCTTTTATGAGTCTTCTAGTCTGACTTGTTTGTTCTTTTGAATCTATTGCACTGCATGGCGATAGTGGGAGTCACGTGACAAAAGAACAAACGATTTGGACTAGAAGATTCAAAGTTAACTACTCATTTCTGTCTCTTGTACATAACCTACGAAGGTTTTGCGATGCTTTGCGCATACCGCCCAATAGCAAATGAACGAATGACTCTAAGACACTACTCGTTCTTTTGCGTCACGTTAAAGACTCATTAAAAAAGAAAGAATCATTCATGAACGACCCATCGCTATTCTCTAATGCAATGTTTAATGCCTGGTTTCTACCAGCTTGCCGTTCTGCTTGACATACTAGTATTGACTTCTTTACCATTTGTGAACTGTACTTTTGTCGGTACTGTAAATTTGTTCCAGCTTCTCATCCTCAGTTTACTGATAGTGAAACACTGCCTGCTTTTCCACTCTGATGTTGCTTCACCTTTTGGAATGTACAGTTATTCTTTAAAAATGAACATGCATTAATCTAAAAAATTGGTTTTCAGTCCAGGAGGCCTTGAGTTTCAGTGTGGTTTCAGCCAATACTTTGCATTTGAATGTATCACTCTTTTTCTTCTCACTTGAGGCATTGGTATTTCAGTGGTAGGTTTCTTGCCTGGCATGTGGAAGGCTCGTGTTCAATTTCCAGCCAATGCCCAAACTCAAAGTACATGCAGTGCCAGTCCCTGGATAAAATGGAAGGGAAGGGCATCCAGTGTAAAACCTGTGCCAAGTTGCGATTGGATTGTCTGCTGTAGCGTCCCCTCGACAGCTCTATATAAATGATCATTTCTATCTCTATCATTTAATTTTTTCCCTAATCGTATGCCATTCCGGGCAAATCTTTTTTTTTTTTTTTTTTTTTTTATACTTATGTCCTGTGTGGTATTCCTTCAGCACACTGTAGGGTGCTTGCTGATGTCACTCAGCACCAGCAACACCGGAAACTGGGATTTCATAGCAGTGCTAGCAATAGCTGCTAAAACAACTAAAGTGAGGTGTCTAGCCTTCCTGGACATCACCACATACAGCTGACTACCTGCTTGCCATCCCCGAGAGCAAAATTCCAAGCATATTTCTTCAATAAATATCGAACATTGCTCCACTTCCCTGCCTTGGATTTTAACCCTCTTTGCTCAACACCACTCACTGTCACTAAGCACGCTCTCTTTCTCTCTCCTAACTTTAAAATAATACATATGCACTTCTTGATCTCTCTCCAGTACTGACTTTCTATATTTCCCCTCCCCTCCCCCTACTTATACGAATCTAAATTCAGATGGACAGATTCAGTTCATCAAATGCACAGAGAGCAGCTGTGTGAGTGGTGAACTACACTGCACAAAAGGCTCCTTTTTACCGTTTCCCCTATATTCCTTCATTCCTTTCGCTCTCTCTCTCACCACTATCGCTCACTCCCTTTCCGCTTCTACGCGCACTTTTCTATACCTCCTTCTATCTCTTCACTTCCAATCCGAGAGTCCTGTTTCCATAGCAACAGCTGCCGTCTCAGAAAATTACCCCCAAATCTCGCTTACTATGTGTGCACTCCTTCGTGCCCTCCATCAGCAAACTCCTTTGATAGAGAGGCAGGAGGGGAAAATATACCCTTAATTCGGTTTACTTTGAGCGCATACAATCCTGAAAAATCTTAGTTTTAAAGGTAAAAAAATCGTAATAATATACAAATAAGCATTCTTTTTGACGTTGTCTGTAAGTGCTTCTTATGGCTGCATGATTCTTGCTAAAATGTGAATCACAATTCTTATTCATGAGAACTGAGATCTCGATTCTGTCACACGATTCTCGCTTTTTTTATTATTATTTATTCACACTCAATTAAAAATTACACTCAAGTAAAAACTAAAACAAAAACAAATGCTCTCGACACAGGTGTTTGAACTCTTTTCTAAAGAAAAAAAAGAAAAAAGGTCACTTTTCCGTTTTACCCTTAAAGTGAATAAGCTGTTAAACATAAATCAAACTTTAACAATTGTAAATAAAATAACTAATAAATAACACCTGTGCTTTTTAAACACTACAGTACTTCATTTGCGCATGCGTTAGTTTTTATCATTATTTTTTTATCGGCAAAATGTTAATGTCACAGGGTTTGTTAGGTAATAAAATTAAATACATAGTTTACAGCAGTGGTTTCTAACCACCAGGCCACGGACGGGTACCGGGATTTTGGTACCGGGTCGCACAGAAAGAATGAAAGTTATGTATTTATTACCACCATTTTATTGACTATCAGAGTCTGCAGAGTGTTTTATTTTGAAAAATGATCAGATCCTCTCCCATTCAACTCCGACCCTCATAAGTCAGTGTGCCAAAAGACATCGTCCTGTGTACATCAGGAGCTGTGCAACTGGTGCTATGCTGACCACGTGAGTTACCACATCTGTGATTTCAACATGGACAGCAAGTTAGAACAAAGAGCGAACGTGAAATTCCTTGTGAAACAGGGCAAATCTGCCACAGAGATGTGTGACGTGATTCTGCAAGTACACGCCGATGCTGCAATATTTGGGTGGCCTACAGAACATCACTTGAAGATGAAGAGGAAGCTCAACACCCGAAAATGTCTGGAAGTGCAACACTGCTGTCATTGTTGGTGTGTCATACGCAACAGTCCAGGCAATCCTCACATGTGATCTGAATATGCGCAGTGTTGCTGCCAAGTTCATTCCCAGGTTGCTGACCCAGGAGCATAAGGAACTTCGCATTAAAGTCTGTGTGTGGGTGTGTGCACAACTTCTGCTGACAAGAATAATACCAATAAATAAACAAAAAATATGATGGTTTGACACAAACATTGTGTTTGAAAATGAAAATATAACAGATTAAATACGTGACTTTAAAACTTATGTTTTTGCCACAAGTAAATGGCATAACCCTACTGTAGGTCTGCCTCCTTGTACAATTCAGATGATAACAGTAATGCCATAAATGAGGAAGCAAGATGAGCGAAGCGATTGCGTTGTATGATTGAATCATTCGCAAATCTCTAGTCTGATCGCTAAATTAATAGTGCTTTGTTGTTTTGTTTTGTTGACCAGTGAGTGTGACTGATATAGCATCAAGGATCAGCTGCCAAGTGAATAAGTGAACAAGTGAATGCAGGGAAATGCATGGAAGTAAATTGCTGTCATTCAGAAATGCGATCAGAAATATGTGCATAAATCGAGATCGTGATTGTGTTATTTGTGATAAAGATTGGATTATTTATTTTTGAGCTAAAGAGATATGATCAATCAATTGGTTCCAATTAAGTCAATAAAAACCCTTGATGTGTTCTGTTTTTGAATTGCTGTTATACTGTATGCTTTGGTCATCCATGGCTTATGCAGAGAGAATGTTTTTAGAGATTGCAAAGATTTGATTAGACGGATGAATGGGTGCTAAGCCGTTTTGGACTGCCACGAGCACTCTGAAACAAGCTCAGATTCAATTTCCACCCATCTACAGTACTACCCTGTTCAACTTCTACTGAAAAATAAAAAAATCTCTAGAATATCACGTTTACTTTGTTCAGGTTTATTTCAAAGTACTTAGTACTTACTACTGCTGTAGTTTTTCTTTTATTTCTCCTTTTAACACCGTACTTTAGTAGCGTCTCTCCAAATTTTTTTGACACATTTGCCAACAGCACATGTCCTGCCCTTATTTGGTGTTTAGGAGCATTACATGTGCTAATCCTATGTGCCTCCAATGTAAGACCAAGTGGGATTCATTGTTCAGCTCACCCGCGCAAGAGCAAATTGGGATGGTTAAAAACATTTGGTGCATCCAGCACTGACTTCTCTTATTTTTTCTGCATTTTTTCTATGTTGCTGCATCAGGCCCATTGTTGTACAAGTGATCACAAGAACATAAAATAGCTTAAAATAGCCAATTATATGTGTACTAGGGGGCATGGTGGCTTAGTGGTTAGCACTGTCACCTTGCCCCTCCTTGGTCCGGGTTCGATTCCCACTTTGGGTCTGTGTGCATGGAGTTTGCATGTTCTCCCTGTGCTTGGTGGGTTTCCTCCAGGTACTCTGGTTTCCTCCCACAGTCCAAAGACATGCAGATTAGGCTGACTGGCATTCCCTAAATTGCCCATAGTGTGTGAGGAGTGTGTGTATGTGTGTGTATGTGTGTGTGCCCTGTGATAAATTGGCACCTCGTCCAGGTCGTCATTGTACCCCGCCTCATGCCCTAAGTCTCCTGGGATAGGCTTCAGGCCCCCTGCGTCCTTGTATACAGAATAAGGTGATAAGTGAGTATATGTGTACTATATCAGTAATTAATTGAGATTAATTGACTTTTTAGCATTTTAAGTGATAACGTAAGTCATTTGAATCCTTTTTAAAAAATGACTCCATAGTTTGATCACTATTTTCTTCTGTTGATCGTTTGAAATACAACAAACAGCCGAGCATTTTATGCTGTAAAGTAGCTAATAATCAGCACCTTCTACCCAGTCAGGTCTTACTTATTGCATTAAACAGGAAGGTGCCAAAAGTAACCAGGCCTTTTGAAAATCCCATTATGATTAAATATTTAAAGGAAATAACATATACATGCAATACCATAGATCTTCCCTCATACCCAGAAAGCATGGCCAATTTCACCTCTTGTCTCATAGCCTTGAACTCATGATCTCAGTATGAACACTTTTCCACTGAACTTGCTTTTCCTGTCATTTGTCCATGTTTCACACATTCAAAGTCTACCAAGCGAAGACATTTACTGAAATGCTGTAAATCTCGCACAAGATCATATGATCCTGAACAGGACTGATCACGAGCTTAACTGATTTGCTGAACGTGAGAGGGGCGAATTAGAGGCATGACAAAGATTTACTGATTGCATCATCTTTGGCATACACATAGTTGCAAATACAACTCGCACAATCACGTTGAACCTGAGAAGAGCGAATCTTGGACATGAGAGAAAGATTCACTGATATAAACATTACATGAAGAAGAGAGGTGCAAATCTCAGTCTTGATAACAGATTCACTGACTTTAGACACGGATCAGGTTAAGCAAATACAACCGTTCAGAGACAACCATCCAATTTTAAACTATGTAAAATTTTAATCTGGGTAATATAAAGTCAGGTGTGAGTGTGTATGTAAGCGTTGTCCTTTGGCTTTCCCTTAGAATACAGAATAATTTAAAAATCAAATATGTATATATTTTATGAAAAATAAGTGCTGCAAGCAACAATTCATTAATATGACACGGTGATTTCTTGTAGCAGACGGCAAACACTACGCTGCTACTTCATTTTCACTGACATGCTTAGCCATTTATGTCCCCAAGTTCTGTTTAGAGACGCAGCCGTTAACCAGACAAAGAAAGAACATAGCTGTTCGTGCTCAAAAAGAGGGGAAATAGATATATGATAGCAAAGGGATACATAGTTAATAATGTCAATTATTCTACATTTTCAGAAATATAAAAACAATTGTAAATGCAAAATCCTTAAGGATCCTTTGGCTGACCATCAGGGAAAATCTATAAAGGTTCTATGTAGAACAACAAACCACAGAATGGCATCAGTAGTTTTTTATCATCCAGCGATCAAACCAACATACTGTACAATGCCATAGTCATTAAATCACAAAATGTATTAAAAATCAGTTTTTCTAAATTTGCATAAATGATCCAAAATTGGGTGTATCATTGTAAAAATTATAGTTTGATTACATAGAGGCTCCCATTAAACAACATTCTAATTATGTCAATTAGACTAGCTATTATTTTTTATAAGAACAGTTTACTTTTTAATCAACTAAACACTTTTCCTAATATCAGGATGTATCTATTTACAACCACGAAAAGTAAGCTCACGCTGAGTCCCCCCTTAAGCAACGTCAGTATACATTAGCTAATATTACCTAAAGATTGGACACTGTGGCTGTAGCAGAATATAAGAGCTAAAAAAAGGATTGCTAAACCATCATCAAGATTCAACATTTGTCATTCTTTTTCAAACCTTGTTCAGTGATTATTTTGCATTTATAATTAATAACATATGAATTTAACTTTAAACACATATTAGGGGCATTGGTGGCTCAGCGGTACTGGTGTTGGTATTGGTGGCTCAATGCTGGGAGACGTTACTTTTCATCATGATTTACCACAAGTTTTGGCACTGTGATTACGTTTCCACGCACTGGTTCTAGCAGAAGCTCGCGGACCTTGCAGAACTTCGCAAAATGTCGCTTCTCACACCGCTTCTCACTGTAAGTCAAACTGCATTGGTGAGAAAAGAGTATAACAGCAGGAATAGGAGAGGGGAGGGGCGGGTTATCGGGGACGGGGCTTGTAGGACGACTTTCACACACACACACACTAATGGAATCACTGCTGTCTGGCTCACGGATTACATAATCCGGATTACATAAATAACAGATTACATTTTTGAAAATATAACTAAATAACTGAGTACTTAAATGGTGGACCTAACACGTTGGATTACTCATTACATCAATAAAGTAATCCAAGTACTACTTTGTAATGCGTTACACCCAAAACTGTTCTCGCCTACCATGCGTAAGGCTCAGGGTTGATTGCCAACCAGTGCCAAAACCTCAGCCACTAGATGCAGTGCCAGTCCCAAGCCCGAATAGTATAAGTTGATCATAATTATAGTCTTTGATTAATCACAATTTTAAAATAATCAGATTTACTTGTATTATAAACATGCAATGGTGGAATATAGAAATGAATGATAAACTGGATAGAGGAAACAGATTATGCAGTCTTAAAAATATCCCAAACATTAACGTTTAACAAATTGAAAATGATAATCTTGTGAATGGGACGAGCACGGCATGCAGGAGCTGGGAGTATGGGGCTTTGGCAACCCACCAACTGCATGATCCTCTGATTTGATTTGAATACTTTAATTCAAACACGAACACGAAACTATAAAACATTTGGTTTTATCTTATGTGCTTTTAAAACTTGCTGTTCAGGACACCTGGTGATGTTTCCTTAGTCATCTTTTTATCCATGATGAACGTGCCATTATCACACTCAGCCGGGTAATTGCGCAGTGATTATGGAAAGCCACTAGTGTTTGGTCATATGATTAATTTGTGTAAAAAAAAAAAAAAAATGGAAAGAAAAAAGGAATGTGTTAAAATTCTGGATTAATTTCTGGAATGATTTTATATTACGTGTTAATATTTACAAACGTGTTAACATTTTTATACAGTATTGTGTGTGTTTCCCACACATAGAGTATATTTGGGCAGGGAACCCAATTATATTGACGGCCATCCAAATATATTTGCCAATCCTTTTTAAAAAATCTGTCCATCTGCAATTGATTAACTAGTAGCGGACAGTTCGTGGTTGCGCTAGCAGTATAAACAGGCACAGGAGCAGTAGCGCGAGCATGGTGTACTGAGACAGTAAATGCAGTGGATACTGGCTGCCGTAAAAAAGGTTAGAAAGGCCGTAGTGACGGTCACACAGGCAGTTCTGCACAGTGAACAAACTCTTCGAATAAAAAAAAACACACAAAAGGATTAGGTCTTAAAACTAAAACAACACGAATCCGCTTATGCGGAAGTCCTGCCAGTATGCTAACGAGGAGACTTCAGACATCACACTGTGCATTTGGGTTTTGATCTGATACGTCATATGAAACCAAAGTTATCATTACTTTTAAAACATGTAAATTGTACGGCTCCCGAAATATAGGAATAACGTCGCAAAAATGCAGAACAAAAAATGTGCATATTATTATTATTTTTATTATTATTATTATTATGTCACAAAACAACCAAAAAACAATTATAAAAACACATGAATCTCTGGTATTTGACCAATTTTTAATTAAGACTTGTTTGACTAGGTTGTGCTGAAAAAAAAATCTCATTTGTACTGCACAATCCTATATATATATATATATATATATATATATATATATATATATATATATTTATTTTTTTATTTTTAAATAAAATTTTATTTGTATAGCACTTTTAACAATTGACATTGTCGCAAAGCAGTTTTACATAATATGTATCAACAGTACATACAGTATATACATTTTGTATATATATATATTCGTGCATGTCAAAAAATCAGTTTGAGATGACAGCCACCAGACTGTGGTCACTGTGGTCAAAAAGGCATGTAACATGAGCAACAACAATACATAGGTACTAAGGGGCCTAAAGTACGCCAAGAAAATATCCCCACACCATTACAGCAACCGGCATCAGCTTAAACCATTGACACAAGGCAGGATGGATCCATGCTTTCATGTTGTTTCTGGTTACTGTTGCCTTAAACCTGTCTGTCCTTTGTCCTCTGAGCTCTGGAATCAACAAGGCATATTCACCATAGAGATGATCGTACATGAAAATTCCCAGTAGATCAGCAGTTCTGGAAATATTTGGGCCAGCCCATCTGGCATCAACAACCATACCCCATTCAAAGTCACTTAAATCACCTTTGTTCCCCATACTCATGCTAAATTTGAACTTCAGCAGATCAGCTTTACCATGTCCACATTCCTAAATGCATTGAGTTGCTACCACGTGATGGCTGATTAGATATTAGACACGTAATTAAGTGGTCAGTGTGTGTGTGTGTGTTTGTGTGTGTGTGTGTGTGCAGACAAAAGAAAAGAAATAAAACGAGAGAGAATGAAAGCGACAGACACATGAAGAGAGACAGCAGAAATGCATACACAGATGCAATCAGACAGCCTCTTCAGATAGAGGTGTGGACACACAAATACATTCACCGCAATACAAAGAAGGAGCAAGCAGGTAGCATGGCGGAGAGCTATCGCCATGGTAACACAGAAATGAGTGAACAAGAAAGCAAGCTGAGAGAGAAAGAAAGAGAGAGGAACCATGCCATCACTATGGTAACTAAAAAGAGGGATCATGAGAGGCAGAGTGTCGGGGCTAAAAACACAAAAGGCACATTAAGACAGAGGCAACTCGTATCTCTCATTATCATACACCTCTTTATTTCCCTCTTACCCCATTTCTCTCACTCTCTCACTTTCACTTTATCCTCGTTCTTCTCCCATCTACTTATCACAATATTGTCCATTACCCCCTGTCTCTCTGTCTTGCTCCCTCTCTCTCTCTCACACACACACACACACCTATTTTTCCAAACAGCGCTGCAGCCTTTACAAATCTAATATCTGTGTGTGTGAGGTTCAAGTGCTACTATTCTCTTTAAGGAGGTAAACTGCTTTCAAGAGATTAAATATGGCTTACGCTAAACAGGACAGTTTCAAAAATAACCATTTTTTGGGAGATCTTTATACAATTCAGGTATTTGAAAAGCAAATTAACAGGGTACAAAGATCTGCAATTAAGTAGCAGGAACTACTGGAACCCCAGCCTTTAACCCTGTTCATGATTTACTTCAATCAATCTAAGGGTTGAATCAGGAAAAAGCCAACCACGAAACATTCTTGATTTAGTGCCATAAAGGTTTTCTAAAGATAAGGGTGCATTACAGCAAAAACTGATCTGTGTAAGAAGATACCCTAGAGGTTATCAATCCTAACACTCATTCAAGCACTAACCTAGTAATTTCTTGCAACTATAACACCTTACAGTTACAACCCAGTCTGATCGCGATCTGCTCCTGATGTATCTTGAAAGACACTAAACTCAGCAGAAATGTAAAGCTGCAGACGTAACTAGCCCTTACATCAGTGTCATTTAGAGAGATACAATCGATGAAGAGAGATTTGCAGAGGGAACAATTTAGCTATATAAAAATATAACTAAGATGAGCTGAACACAGTTGGCTACGGCCATGCTAGATACCAAATCATCAGTTATCATTGTTCTACAAAATGCATTACAGCCTGTTTGAGGCATTAATAACAGCCTGATTTTGGAAATGTCGAGTACTTCAGCACCCCACTTTTCACAGTTCCTTTTTACCTCATGCTACCCCCACTTTAGACGAGTCCTACATTTCTGTATGATTCCACCCAATCCGCCGCCTCTGCTGCATTGCTATGGCAACCGTCTCTGCCTCGCTCCCCTACTTTTACCCATCTCTCTCCCTCTCATACTCAAAAAAACATCTGCTTACTGTTGCTATAGAAACAGATTTATTTAAAACAAAATGACTGAAAAATACAGTATAGGTTTTTTTTATGATCTGCCCGTTCACCGCACAACATCAAACTGACCATATACAGTAAAAAGGATATTATCATATAACATGCATAATGAACCATAATAAATATATGGTGCAACTGCATAATGAACCATAATAAATATAAGCTTTTCCAAACAATAAACACTATTTAACTGATTAACCGCAGTTCTAAATCATAGTGTAAATGACACCATGTGCTAAAAAATTATGTTCCCTTTTTCCCTGCTCTTAAACACATTGTAAAGCTCATGTAGGTATTGAGAAACAACTTGTGTGGTTTATAAAGCAAGAAAATGATGATATACAAAAATGAAGCAGAAGACAATTAACTGCATGGGACAGCAGTACTTGGATTTAGTGCAATATGAATATATAAGGGGTGCAATATAAATGAATAAATTGCATGCAGCCAGCTGCATGTCTACCTGCAATTCAGTTACTTGATCCTTTGTGTATATTTCCTTCACTTACACCAACTTCATTGTCAACGATGCCGCTTTATCCTATACACAGGGTCGCGGAAGGCCTGGAGCCTACCCCAGGAGTGCACAGGGCGGGATACAATCACACACACACCCACACCCACCCACACCCACACACACACACACACACACACACACACACACACACACACACACACACACACACACACACACACACACACACACACACACACACACACACACACACACACACACACACACACACACACACACACACACACACACACACACACACACACACACACACACGTTGGGTCAAGGTGTAGCTCAGTCATTAGACTACAGTTTGGAAGGTCCCAGGTTCAAATCCCACAACCACCAAGTTGTCCCTGTTGGGCCCTTGAGCGAAATACCTAAATGTACACACAAACACACTACAGGCACCTTTGGAGCGCCACGTAGCCTATTCGACAAGTTGGTCTGTGGAAGGAAACTGTAGTACCCAGACGAATACCACCAAGCAAGGGGAAAACATGCAAACTACATGCAGGAACCTTGCCGGGAATCAAACCTGGACCCTGGAGGTGTAAGACGGCTAACCATTAAGCCACCGTATCGTCCCTTCACTAACATACTGTACATAATTTTGGATCCATGAAGGCATGATTATGATACCAATGAAACAGATCAATACATATTGCAGCAAACCTGATGGAAGTCTACCAGCATAATCTTTATTGATGATAATACATAAAACATCAAGCTATTACCCATACATATTACTCACTCAGAAAAACCTCAACCGCGCGGATCACTTTGAACTGGAATGCTAATTTTGACTACTGGGGCCTCCTCATCCTGAAATCAGTGCCTGACTTTACTATTACTTTTGGCACAGAATGAGTACAAATTCCCACAACCACATACCAAAATTTAATGGAAAGTTTTCCCAGAACAATAGAATATTGTAGCAGCAAAGGAGAGACTACATCTGGAATGGGATGTTCAACAAGAATATTTGGGTGTGATGGTCAGGTGTTCACATATTTTTTGCCATATTGTGTAGGTACAGTAGTTCATTTGTCATTGAAAACAACAATACCAAAGTCAGGGCCATGGTGAAGACTATCCAGTGCATGCTGGGTACATAGTAATACACCCTTGATGGGAGTCAGACAGTCCATCACAGGGCACAATGTAGACACACACTTACACCCTATACAGTACATACTGTATGCACATAACATTAAAGGCCCATGCTGGGGACACTTTTCTTTTCTGTCTATTAAATTTTTTTTTATTAAATATATAATTACAGTAATTAATCTTCTATATGTACAAACAGTACAAGGTGGCTTGGGCCTGAAGCCTATCCCAAGAAACTTAGGGCTTGGTACACCCTGGACAGGGTGCCAGTTGATTTTCACTACGGAAAATATGGGAAACCTAATCCGCATGTCTTTGGGTTGTGGGAGGAAGTCAGAGTATCCAAAGGAAACCCACCAAGCACAGGAAGAACACGCAAAGTGCACACACACAGACCCGAAACAGAAATGAAAACCTCAACCCTTTAGAGAAGCGAGGCCATACTGCTAACCTCTAAGCCACCGTCCTCCCCTGCCCATTATACAGCCTGTACATTATTATAGATCGGTTAAGTAGCCTGACTGGATGAGAGGCATTCCTCGACTCGTAATATCGAACTTAACACAACTGGTTTGTTTAAATTTATTTATCAAATCCATGTCACAGTTATTCTTACGATCGTTAATTGCATTAACTGTCAGTGGCCAGCGTGATTGAAAGAAGCACATCTAAAATTATGAGAGGGTATACAACAGGTTCAATGTTGTTTTCAATATTTAGCATTTTAATCAAATCATAATGTAATAATAATCTTTAAGTAGATGTTGGCATCTGCTATAAATGTAATATTATTTTTAAACTATTTTAATATCACATTGTTAAAATGTGTATGGTGTATGTGGACAAGAGCACTAGCATAACCATGGGTGTGGTTTGGTGTGTACAACATCAACTGTGTACACAAACATTTGCCCGACAAAAGTCAATTTGCACATGTATTGTAACCCACACACTTACTCACTCACCGTCTATACCACTTTATCCTGTATACAGGGTGGCCTGGAGCCTATACTGCGAGACTAAGGGCACAAGGTGCGGTACACCCTGGACGAAGTGCCAATTCATCACACAAACACTACACAGTACGGGTATACCCACTAGCCTAAGCTGCATACCGTCTTTGGACCCATCTAGCACGGGGAGAACATGCAAACTCTATACTCACAGACCTAGGAGGCAAAAATTGATCCCGGGACCTGGAGGTGAAGGGGACGGGATAATACCCCTATCTCACCTACGCGGTTTCGCGTGGTGGCCATATGTACGGTTTATCATGATTCATGATTCATGATTCAAGTTTTTGGCGCTGTGAGTACATTTCCATCTTTCCGCACAAAAAAATAAACATGTTTAATTTTTTCGCCGGTCCTCGCGGAAGCCTCATGGTGCCGAACTCCGCATCTCACCGTGAGTCAAACCGCATAGGTGAGATAGGGGTACTGTATAACCACTAAACTACCATAGCTTCCCCACCGCCACTGTTTGCAGTCCAGATTACTTGGATACCCCTGCTGGCAATGTAGAGATCTTTACCTCTCACCCTTGCCTCAAGGGGATCTTGCTTTCTCCCAGGTTTCATAATACAGTACCCATTTTTAATGAAAGTCTATAACCCCCTACAGTCACCGTTGGTCACATGTTGTTATCAAGTGTTTTTATTTTTAGGTTAATCCTGATTATGTCCAAAACCCGATGCTTATTATTGCACAAGATTTTATTGTGTTTAAGTTTCTTTTTGTCTATTTTAGACCCATTTATAGTATCATGTAATGTTTGTTCACACCAGCAGCAACACTTTTACAGATTCCCCTTTGCATCATAGTATCCATTCTGACAATCTGCTTATGTTTGTTTGGGATTCTGTCTTGATCCTCCATTCTCCTTCCTGTTATGTATTTGTTGCCTAAGTGTGTTCATCTTGATTACTTTTTTCTATTATTCTCTGCTATGTCTTTGAACCGTTTATAAGTCCCATTAGTCCACAGAACTAGAGTATGGACTAAGTCCCTGAGTACCATTCATTGCTCTTGTGTTTAATGTCAGTACGTCTGAGCCCTGATTCACTTTGTTTCACTTTTAGACCAGGTTCTGTATTTATTTCTGGTTTTGGCCCTTGCCTGCTTGACTTTATGTTTTGTTGATTATGTTGTTGATGCCTTTCTATTCACTGACCCCAGCAACTGACTCCTACAATGTCTCTTTTTTGTCCTTCAAAAAAACACCAAGCACCCACACATGAATCCTGTTTCATTCACCAAAACAATACAGAAAACTGTCTTTTATGCATGCAGTGGCACAGTGTGAGAGAGAAGGGATTTCATGGGCTAATGATGGGAAATGTTGAAGCAATTGGAGCAACGGTTATGCAAGCTGTGCCCCCTCAAAATCACAAAGCTTGTCCTTCTATGGACTTTTGTCTGACATGCATGTTATAAAAGTAGGATTGGTAGTAGGACTGTCCAGAAGGATTTACTTTTCACTTTGAGTCAGATTTTCAATATCTAGCTCATCCACACCATTTAATGAAAAAGGAGGTTATGTTTACGCTACTTTACCACCGAATCTCATGAATAAGCAGAAAACTGGGTAATGAAAGGACATTCTGAGCCTCCTACCCTAAGTGCCAATACCAGTTTGTGCTAAGAAGGGTAGAATTCTAGATTCTAGAGGTTTTAGTTTTCCAGATACCGTTGTAGCTTCTTAAACTTTCAGACAAGTTTTACCAACCATTGTAGTTTCCTGACGCACCTACTGTGTACCTACAATCATCTCTCTGCCACCTTCCTATGCAAAAAAAAAATCATCAATCCATCACCTACCTTCACAGATGAAGTTAGCTGTGTATTTTGCTTTTTCAGAGTACAATGTCTTCTGACACTGGCAATGATAAGGGTTTTCTAATTAAGTCAGAAGTGCATCATACTAAATGCACAGCCAGCATCTCCTATTCTGAAGCTGAAAGTATTAGATTTAATATGTATAGCACTTATTGTTAATGAAACTATTACTGATCTGGAATTTAATGCACTGTGTTTAATAGAAACATGCATTTCATTAAATGAATGTGTACCATTAATGAAGTAGAGTTCTCCTGCATGCAGTTATATCAGCCTCACATTAACTACAGGCCACTCTCAAATCAAAAACCCTTTATTTCCAAGATCCTATAAAATGTTTAGCCCAACTGTTCATACTTACATGCAAATAACATTCAAGAAATGTATCAATCAGGAGTTAGACCTCATAGCACAATTTAAAGTGCTCAATAACTTACAACTAGCTTCTGATCAGGTTTGTATCTCCTTGTTCATGTTTTTAGACCTTAGAGCAGCATTTACCACCGGGCAACATACTATTGTCCTTTATAGATTAGAAAATGTTGTTTGCAGTATGAGAACAGCCCTCTCCTGGCTTAGGTCTCATTTGACTGATTGGTATCTGTTTGTAGGTGGAAATGGTAACTGCTTTATGGATATGAAGGTAAAGTTTGGTGATCTGCAAGGTTCTACTGTATGTGGCAGTTGAGCATTGCCTGCAGACATAGTGATGCGTGTGTTACAGTGGTGCTGAAACCTCACCCTTTGCCAAAGCTAAATGGTTGATGTCCAAGTCCTTACCAGCTCCCTGTCCCTACAATCAGCACCAGGAGATCCTCAGTCTTTTCACCAACATCCCACATCACATTGACCAAGATCGGGTCACACAATGACCACAAGGTCTTCCTTGACCAGTATGTAGCAGCATGGGATTGGCCCAAGTCACAGTGGGAAGCCCATCTTTAGCAAGTATATTGGAGTACCCCAGAGTGAGGAAGGCAATCCTGTACCAGGTGGGTCAAACCCCAGTTTAAAAATGCCAGCATTTCTACTTCTTGGCTTTCATTTAGGAGCTCTGAAACAGCAGAGGAACATCATGCTGATGAGATCATTGACTTGGTGGCACTGGAGCAGTTTCATGCACAGACTGCTGCAGGAGATGGCTTTGTAGGTTCATGTGTCACCATCTGGGGTTGCTGGCAGAGGCAATGTGACTGGCTGAGGAACATCCGGCGGTATATCTGGGAGCAGGCAAAACACCTCAACAATCTCTCTCTTCCCCATCCGTTCTTGTTTCTGCCCTGCTAGTTCCCCATCCCTGCCCCTTAAAACTCCCCTGAAACCAGCTCTCTTAACCCATTGTTCGCCTTCCCCATTCCCCAACCAGTCACCTTTTTGCTCCTCTGTTGAGTATACCATTTACCCTCACTCTCACCACAGATAACATTCCATGCCCCCTATGGTAAATCCCAGGCAGGCCCCCAGCAAAATGGAAACACTGACTCACTCAGAATTTTTGACATGCCGCATGCCTCTGCTGATCAAACAGCAATGTACCTGTAACTGTAAGTAAACAAGAGGGTTAGTCTTGGCCCAATTCTATTGGCCAGGCAGTCGTGGCAATGTGTGTGGTATGTTGCAAATGTCAACAGGAACATCCACTGTCCGGCCCAAAAGAAAAAAACTGTTAAAAATTAAAAAAACTGTACTTGAGGTCTGCTTTGAAAAAAAATTGCATGGACCTTGTTGGACTATTAGAGAGAACTGCATGTGAGCATCACTTTGTGTTAGCTCTAGTGGACTATGAAATGTGATACCAGGAAGCAGTACCTTTGCACAGCATTTTAGCAATCAGGGTTGCAGAAACACTCTTCCTGAGTTGGAATCCCAAAAGAGATTCTGACTGATCAAGGCACAGCTTTTAAGTCATGCACACTGCACAAACTATATAAATGGTTGGCCATTAATTCTATTCTTACCAGCATTTACCAACCACAAATGGATGGTTTGGTTGAATGATTTAATCAATTGCTGAAAATGTAAGTTTGTTCTCAATGCCACTCAGGAGTGGGATAAATAGCTTGTGCTTCTGTTGTATGCGAAGTTCTGCAAGCCTCCATGGGGTTTTCCCCATTTGAACAGCTATATAGGCACATGCTATATGGCATCTTCAACATCATCAGGGAAAATAAGAAGGAGGTAACTTCTTCAAGCAAAGATGAAATTCAATATGTTTTTGATCTGAGAGGAAAACTCCACACAATTGTTCAATTAAGAATTGCTACAGACACAAGAATGTCAGTCTTCGCTGTACAAGGCACTCGGCTAAGGGAAAAGAAGCAGGTGGTCACAGCGTTTTTGACAATGGTAGTTCCAGAGAGGGAAGAGCTGGGGACAGGGATAAGTCCAAAAAGCATGACCCAATTCTTGCTGGTTCTCTGTGAAGGTCTCCTATCACAGTCACAAAGGTTACCACACTGGGAAGGAATTTTCCAATTTTTCTAATGTTTTTACCTATACTCAGTTGTACCAGCCACATAGAGGACCACATGGAGACTCCACCAGGTGTGGCTATATGCAGCCAAGAGGAACGCAAGGCTCAACATGGGGGTAACTGAAAAATACACATCGTTTGGATTAGACTTATTTGTGACACTTCTGTTTGGTATGTTCAGTGCAGGCCACTTACACTGCTGCCAGTCTAGATAAAATAAATATGTTAATTAGGATTGGCAGTGGCACATGGAACACCTGAGGGCTGTCCTGAGGCTGCCGAGGCAGGGGTTCATGATGAATCCGAAAAAGTGCACTGTCTGTGTATCTGGAATGGGTACACAGACAGTGCACTCTGGAATGGGTCCAAATGGGTATAGGGCAGGTGCATCCCCAAATTAAAAATACTTCAGTGATTGCAGCCTGCTCAAAATCTAAGACCAAAAAGTGGTAAAGCAGTTCCTGGGACTGATAGATTTTTATACTTATTTTTTCAGACATCACCAGCGTGCTGACTGACCTCACTGTCGTGCAAATATGATTTAATCAGGTAAAAGTGTTTTTTTTTTGGGGGGGGGGGGGGGGGGGTTGGGAGGGGGTTTACCATTACATGCTCCCTTTCGTCCTGAAAGTGCCATGCATACAGAGAGCTGGTGGCTGGGGGCCATTTTGTCCCAAGTGGAAAAAGAAACATCTGGTGCTGTACTTTTCTGTCTGTGAGGGAGAAAAAGTGCAGCACCACTTAGAAGGAGTGGGTGGTCTTTGCTCTCCAGTACTACCTACGTATTGGGGCACTGGATCACTCTCGTAATTGACACACTTCAGTCATGTGGTCCACAGGCCGGAGGTACAGAGGGTTGTGGTGTATTTCCTTTCTTGCTTGAGTTTGCTTCCCTACCTAAGCTGGGCAGCGTAAATATGTGGCAGGGCGGGCGTGGCTGAGCATTGCCTGCAGACGGAGAGGGACAGGTGAAATGAGCAGGTAATGTAATGATTTCCACCCATGGCCTATTAGAATTTTTATTGGTTGAAGTTTTTTTGGTGTTAGCAGGAGTGAGAGAGCGATTACAGAAGCCAGAGGCAAGACCTACACACATAGCAGAGAAAGTTTACCCATATGTGCATATGTATATATGAGAGAGGAAAAAAAAGCACTAAAAAGTGGCTCATTTTTAAAAGAGAACACAATAAATCACCTGCATATATAAACTGTGTGTTATTTCATGCCTGTCTTCCTTCATTTTCCCAAACTTGAAAGTTGTTACATTCTGTTCTAGGCCAACTGCTTTTTTTAATATAACCTACCTCCGTGTTATAGTTGAAAAGCTGTATGTTTCTGCAAAACCATATAAGAGACACCATCCTAATAAAGTTAAGAAATATTTAAAATACATTAGACTCTGCCTGCTAAATTAAATAAATTCTCATACTTAATGCTGAGATAAGAGAGAAGTACTGATACTACAGTACTATAGGTCCACATGCAGCTACAAGTACAAGTTCTGATTACCAGTAACTCCGGATGGCGTTTTTGTTTCATCATGTGTAGCAGGAAACTACCCTGGATGGATTATAAACTCCAATCTTTCAATCAAAGCTCTGTATTTAATATTACCAGCATAATTTTCTTTCATATGAGAAATGTTGTTAAGATAAGAAATATCACAACCTAATGCAGAAAAACTAGGAACTCTTTTTTTAACCTATAGCTTGAATAATTAAAATGCCTTACTGTCTGTATATTGCAGTAGATGCATAACCAGATTTTACACAGACTATAAAATACTAGTACTGCCCTATAAAGAACTTAATGGACTCATGCTGCAGTACCTGAGCGAGGTTCTGGTATTTTATTATTTAACCTGCCTACTTTGATCAAAAGCTGCAGGCTATTTGTAGGTACCTTAAATAATAAAACAATGTCCAATAGTTTTGGAACATCCTTCCAATTGGTATTTGGGGATCAGAGACAGTCTCGCTGTTTAAGTCTAGGCAGAAAATAAATACTGTATATGTCCAGTCAAGCCCATTTAAATATTTCGTCCAGGGTAAAAAGAATAGTGATTTGGTGGACATCGTTCTTAACCATTATTGCAACATGAAACACACCTTATCTCCCTCTCTCTCTCTCACATGCACACACACACACACACACACACACACACACACACATTACTCCTCAGTTATCAGACCACTTCTGCTCTTCACACTTGCCAATCTCTTGCCCAATATCTGTTTGAGCTGAGTTCTTGTCAGTACTGCTCAGGATGGTCCCATACAGACAGCCTTAAGATTACATGATTGTATAAGCCATGTTCAAACACTGGATATGTTACATTGATAGATTTATCTATCTCTTAAAGAAATTACTTTCTCGCCAAACAAAATTATTTTTTCATTGTAACATGGCGGCTTTCAAATGATGTCTCGCGATGAAGTTGTGGCCAGTTTTTCCAGATCACGCTGACAAAATCTTGCTTAGGCAGTGATGAAAATACTCCCCCTTTAATGCAAATACAGCTCATATGATAACAGTGATATTTGCACATACTTTGTTTCAATATCATCATAGAGATACTGTATATTTTGTGCATTTTAAAAGCACCCATCTGCATCCATAATGGTTACTAGGTCTGCTCTTATAAGATTGCCATCTTGACTTTAAGGAAAAGTGACTAAGGTTCTTATTTAGACAAGAAGCCAATAAATTCAGGTGTAATCAAAATTAATGGAAAAGAATGCAAAATGGAAATGTGCTGTAAACGGGCTTCAGAAAACACGGAGATGGCTTGGGACTGCAATATATATATATATATATATATATATAATTTTTTTGCACTCAAATCTCCATTAGTGGACAGTTAATAATTTACTCTAAAAAATAGACTTCATATTAAAACTATGGAGAACGTCCTGGTCACACAAATGCACTGTACATCATAGTGTTATAGAAGAAAGGAAAAAAGACATTATAATCACCCTTTTTCTTCTTTCCTTCTCTTACTTTCTACATATATGCTGACCAGCCATAACATTAAAACCATTACTATTAAAACCACCTAGGTTTCAGGTTCCTCTTGTGCCTCTGGTGGCATGGCTTTGCATGGCACAATGTTGACAGGGTACCCTTTGGGTGCTCTGGGTTGTGGGGCTGGGTGGGGCCGCCGTGGATCGCACTTGTTTGTCCTGCGTATCCCATGGGATCTGGGGAGTTTTTAGCCTGGATTGGTTTGCCTACATGGCCGCTTAAACGGTGGGCTGTGGTGGACTGGGTGTTCTAGTGCCTTTCTAATGTGACAAGATCAAACCATTAACCTGGATGGGATTTTAACTCTGATCTCTTCAATGATCACTGGTTCATTGAAAAGCATGCTATTGATTCTAGTAAATATTAATATACACATCATTGAACACCACAAAAAATATCGAATAACAGAATAAAAAGATGGGAAAAATATGAGATCCATTCTGTAAAACTAGATGTGATGTAGTTTGGACACGGTGTTAACACCATGGGAGCTACAGTAAGATGCCGTTCATAGTAATATTTCCAAAAGAAAATTAAACTGAGACGTAACATTACAAAACTAAGAGTTGCATGACATGAGATAAACACGCTTTGTGTCAGCTATTTAAAATTTAGTCAATCTTATCCTATTTTCGTTCAGTCAAATTTTATTTAACTAAAAGTCTGGACATTTAAGCCTAGTTTTGGTCAAAGAAAACGAAACATTTTAGCAATAAGATTATTATTAATTAAGCCTACAGCTAATTTAGTCGAGCCAAAACATTTTTCATCAAGTTTTTCACAAAATAATTATCCTATTATAAAATTATCTTTCCAGCTGCTGTTTTCAGCTAATTATATTTATTTTTTAACCATCACAACAACTTCTGCATGTCCATATTGTTTAACTACAAAACAATAGGAGCAGTATGGACAATATTTTTAAACTATTTTTAAAAATTGGACACACTTGGACTGTTGTAGGGATAGCTCCTATGGGTCACAATCATTTCCTAACCTACTGTATAAGCTTAATGGGTTTGGCAACGGTTTAGCTATTAAATAAAATAAAATACATCACAACATGATTATGTTAACATGTGGTAACATAATTATTACAAAGAGGCTGTAAAACTACCGTAAGATGTTTATGGTATACCTTGATGCGTCTCTTCAGGTTTGTGGTATTTTTCCAAGCAATTGTGTGCCCACACTGTTTCCCCTCTGATATTTCTACACACCTGCTTTTTGCTCCGGTTCAATATAAAGAAAATGGGCCCAAATATCGGCTCTTCTCTTTTGCCCGAGTAATACTGGAGAGATAAAGATGACTGAGCTGGGAACATCTCGTCACTGCACGCGCAAACTACTCCTGACTCCAGGAAATACTGCTGCTCGAGCTATAATGAATGAACACCGTATCGCAGTGGATTGTGACAAAAATTAAATGTAGACGAAAATAAAAACAGATGTTTTATTAGTTTTTATTTCTTTTAAACCACAGTTTACTCGTGTTTTTTACGTCAACAATATTACATGCTGATTTCGTCACTGTCACTGTTCATTGACACATGACGCCTCATCATCGTCTTGTCTTAGTCACAGGAAGGAAGGTCGTCAACGAATATTTTTCATCATTATATTCGTTGATGAAATTAAAACTACATGTTGTCTCTATGGTAGATGTTATCACAATGACTTTTCAACTACATTACACACAAGTCAACCAATGATATTGTTCCTACTGGGCCGGTTGATTGAGGACTATCCAGACTTATTAGAATTGACAGGAAGTCTAAAGTAACTTAAGCTATTTATAACTGTAGTGAGCAGAAAAGTGTATCAGAATGCACAACATAAATAACCTCAAAAGTGAATGGCCTACAACAGCAGAAGACTAGCCCATAGAGGCCCGCAGTTATTAAACTGCAACAGCTGCTTAAAATGGTTAAGAAATGTACCTATTTCTGAATGAGTACAGACACAGACTTTAGACAGTCTCAGGAAATCTCTTCCCAGCACCAGCACCCAGATATAAATATGATGCAGAAGAAATCATGATTCCTCAGATCAGGATACCTTGTTTGATTATCCATGGTCAAGTTCTGATGCTCACATTGTACTGTAATTAATTTCAGATTTCTGTCTGCAGTTATGCAGCCCAATATGCAGCAAGCTGCAACGCACTTTAGAAATAACCCATAACACCTGGAGTTGCTCTGACAATCTCAACTGGCCCCTGTAAAAAAAGCTCAGATCCTTACACTTGCCCATTTTTTCTTCCTTCAACACATTATCTGAAAACTGACTGTTCGTGTGCCTTATAATATATCACACTCCTTGGCAGGGACTACTGTAATGGGATAATTGATATTATTTACTTCACCCGTCAATGGTTGTGTTGTGGATTCTGTGTAGATTATAATACATATATACAGTATATATATATATATAGTTTTTATATTTATGAATAATAAGTGCCTACTAGTCTATGGACTTTGTTCAAATTAAAAAAATAAATTAAAGTGGTAATATTTCTAATCACTAAGACCTCCAAAACTCCCTTGATATTTTCTTATTAATATCAATATTTTCTTGTTAAAACACAGTTTAAATAAAAAAATCTACATAATCAAAATAATGCTTGGATTTTAGAGATGCATCGATTGCAAATTTCTCAGATTCTGATTTCGTAAGATTTAACCTAACAATTTTTTTGCCCAATTCCAATTTTCTTCCTTTTTAAGAACTATAATTGATATTGCACATCAACATTTGTGCAAACTTTTTTAAATTATAAATTCTATTGTATGTTCCTAATAAAACATGTTCTATTAAATCACTTTGTTCCCGGAACAAACAAAATACCAAAATAAAATTAACAAATAAAATTATGGCCAAGAGCACAAATGCTCTCTAGACTTCAGCGGTTGGCTGTGGCACTGGATTCGGGATGACTTGAAGCAAGATCTCTCGATGATTAAGTGGACGTATTTAGTTGAACCACTCAGGAGCCCATGCATGATCTGCACAGAATTGGTTATCTCTGAGACTGACCAAAAATCAAGCTGAAAACTGTTTGACTTATCAGTTCATCTTTACAGAAGACCACATCAGGTTTAATTTCTATTAGCCAAGAACAAGATTCTAAGGCATTCGTGAGCACAGGGTTACCAAAAGTGGATGGCTGAAGACTAGAAATTTTTTTTTATTTATTTATTGATTTATTTTTATTTATTTTTTTTAATCTTAAACAGTCCACAGTCAGTTGGTTCCCATGACAGCCTCAGGTTCCTGTTCTTGGCTGACATGACTGGTACCGATGTGGTCTTCTGCTGTCAACCATCTGGTACAAGTATCAATGTCACGATCAATGTCACAGAGATCACACTTTTTTCATTCTGATGTTTGATGTGAACATTACCCGGAACTCTTAATCTGTAACTGCATAAAGTTTTTTGCGCTGCTACAACATGATTACTTGATTAATCACAAATCTCTACGTACAGGTAATCCTAAAAAAGTGGACAGCGAGTGTATTTGTTTTACTAAAAACGTTTTTTGTTAAAAAAAAAAGGATTTTCCAAATATTTTCCTTAATTTAAAAAAAAAGGGCAGCAGTGCAATATGTGAGGTGGTGGTCAAGACTAGTGCCTGTTAACGTTTATGAAAGAACAGCAACACACTAATTAAAAGAAAACATCATTTAAGTTCATACCTCCTCCTATCCTCCTGTTCCTTTGTCTCATATATGTTTGTGACAGGTTCTGTCCTCCCACGCTACTCATCTTGCCATTCTTTTATCCCTTCATCATTACACATATGCATTACTCGCTTGCCTCTGCATCACGCCACTTGTGCTTCAACTTTCCTCATTTGATCACACCGCTTCTCAGACCACTGCTAAAATAGTCTTATTAATATTTCCTTACTGTCCTTTATTCTCTCAGTTTTACTCTTAAAAAAATGTAAAACCAAACTCTTTGAACTAGGTCAGTGGAAAGACATCTGCAGACACCATACATCCCAGTTTGACATTTTTCTGGCCTGTTGTTGGAAATCAGGGCAGTGCACAGGAAGCACCAGATGTGGTGGCTAAAATATGTCCTATACCTTTTTTTTTTCACTAATCGTCTATAACGCTTTATCCTGCACGCAGGGTTTCGGGGGTGGGGGGGTGGCTGTGGCATCATGAGGTGGCCTACACCCTGGACGGAGTGCAAATCCATTACAGGGCACACACATCAACACACTTCCACGCTACTAGCAATTCGGGAACGCCAATTAGCCTAATCTGCGTTTTTCGCCTGTGGGAGGAAACCAGAGAATGCGGAGGAAACCCACCAAGCACGGCAAGAACATGCAAACTCCATGCTCACAGACCTGAGTCGGGAATCGAAGCTGGACGATGGAGGCGACAGTGCTAACCACTATGCCAAATCACCACAGAGAATAAAATTTAATTCATTGTCATTTTAGCAGGTACTGGTACACCTATCGTGTAGGTGCTGGTCACAGTAACTTGTTGGTTGGTATATATATATATATATATATGGTTGGACAGTGCTGAGCAAAGCAGTGACACTGCCATGGTAGTGGCATCCTAGCTGGACAAAATGTGCCTAGCAACAAATGTGCTACACTCATTATACATAAACACACACACACAGACACACACGTGTGCACTTACAAAGAGTACCTGTATGGTGTGCATATTAAAGTGCCAACTAAATGCATTATGATCAACCCGGATTTTCTCACTCAAATGTTTCTATTTATTAGAACATCGTGCAGTAATGTGCCAGTCTAACCGTGGACCGGAAGTTAAAACCTCAACAAAGGCGCGCGGCACTTGTTGGGTGGGGAACATGCAGTCGTCCTTTATTCCACGCGCCCTTATTAAATGCCCCGCCATCATGCCCTTCGAGTCGGGAGGAAAGCGTGCAGGAGTGAGATCCAGCGCGCCGGCGCCGTGCATTATCCTCCTGCTCGCCTTCATCATCATCATCATCATTATTATTATTATTATTATTATTATTATGGCCTCATTATTCGGTTACGGCTGTGTACAGTACAGTGCGCGGGGAGAATCGAGCGCACAGGTACAGAAAAGCGTGTACCATTAACACCTGCAGTGTGTGTGTGTGTGTGTGTGAGTGTGTGTAGCGTGATTAAAACGAACACTTAAAGTTAATTGAACACTGTGGGTGTTAATTCGCGCACAGGAACGTGCCAGTCGGTGCGAGACTCCGAGATCAGCGGGTCCGCACCAGTCCCGCTGGACACACACACACACACACACACACACACAAAAGCTATGATACTCACCATTTGCGTTATACATTGTAACATGGGTACTGTGTTCTGACATCATGCACACACACACACACACACTGAGTATTTCTGGAAAATCATTAATTACAGTACGACTGGGGAATCTAAAATATGATGTGCACATCAAAGAACAGCTTAAACATATGCATAGATAGATAGATAGATAGATAGATAGATAGATAGATAGATAGATAGATTATAAAAAAATCAAATACAGAATGCAGAATTAACACACATTGACACATAGGTGTTGTAAGTTATGATTTTTTTTCATGCCATCTATGACTCTCCCGGCTTTGACAGATCACACAGCTGCGCTGCTTTACCTTTGTTCACGTGAACACCGACGGCCAAAGTTAAGATGCAGAACCATGCCATGGCTGTGAGGCACAAACCCGTCCGTCCCACCGCTGCTCAGGGAAACGAAAGAAAAAACCGTCAATGCATCTCCTTTAGGTTCACACTCTCCAAACTGCGATGCCTTAAATAATGACAGCACAAAGCATGTCCGTGCACATGTCCCTCCGATACACCGTGCTGCTCGCGGCTCCCCGTCCCATTGTGTGTGTGTGTGTGTGTGTGTGTAAGTGTGCGAGCGCGCGCGCGTGTCTGTGTGTGTGTGTGTGTGTGCAGTCTCCTGTAGCTCTGTCGCTTTTGGTTTCATTCACTCCATCATTAACGAAACAAGTCCTCGAAACAGCACACACACACACACACACACACACACACTCTCTCTATTGCAATTCTCAATTTATTTTAGAGGCCAACAGCGCCAGTCCATACTCCTAGTGGCAGCGTGCGGTACTGCATGCCTCCTAGCTCTCTCTCTCTCTCTCTCTCTCTCTCTCTCTCTCTCTCTCTCGTCCTTTGTTAGTTTTCAATGTCAAACCTGGAGTACGAGTGACAGCTAGATACCGTGTTTAATAGGCACTGAAAAGTGACGATTTTGTTCTTGTTTTGCAGGTGACGTCATCTATCATAAGACACGGCTTTTAAGGTTGTAGAGGATGAAATGAAGACTGGACTGGGTTTCTGCACTGTAAGTCTGGGACTAGACACTTGTACTGAGCAGGCACACATTTCCCAACTGGTTCATGTTTTATTCATTTGTATTAAGATTAATGTATTGTAATAGTGGCAACACAAGACTGATAACTGTAGCTTTGTATTTATTGCATAATGTATATATAGAATGCCTTGTGTTATAACTTACTAATTATAATCATGGTAGTGTCATGATTGTTTAGTGGTTAGCACTGTGGCTTCACACCTTCAGCGTCCAGGTTCAATTCCCACCTTGGATCTCTGTGTAATATTTATGCCACATTTGTTGTTGTTGTTGTTGTTGTTGTTGTTTTCTGTAAACTGAAGAACCATTTCTAGCATGATTTTTGTCTGAATTGTCCTTTAAAAGGAATACATGTTTTTTTTTCTATTGCATGTCACCTTTATTTGTCAAAAAGTAGTGTGTTACCTTATGGTGTGCTACAGTTGAATTGGGAACAACTTTAAAAAGTTTTTAGGAACCTTCTATTTAGACAGTAGATGGCTCCCAAAGCTTATTAAACAAAGATTAAACATAGATGAATAAAGCTGGTAAAACACTCTGAACGTGACTCAGTTAACTGCAGAACACCACACACACACACACACACACACACACACCTAAAGCAATTTAGATTATCTAAGCCACCCACCAGCTTATTTTGGGAGCTGGGAAAAACCAGGAGCCATACTTAAAGTGTTATAATGTATGCAAAACCCTACAACTGTTCCTTATCAGAAAGGGTTTTTAAAAGAACCAGAAACCTACTGTAGAACGCTTGTTTATCAAACATTTTAAGAACCATTTTAAATGTAGTAACTGCACAAAAATTTCATTACAGTACAGCATTTACTGTAGGAAACGCTCTTATCCAGAGCGACTTACATTTGATTTCACTATACAGTACATATGAGCAGTTGAGGGTTAAGGGCCTTGCTCGAGGGCACAACAGTGGCAACTTAGTGGTGCTGGGGCTTGAACCTGGGACCTCCCAATCAGTGGTAAAACATCTTAACCACTGAACTACCCCCCAATTATGTAAACAGCCTAAAGAAACATTGACAAACCATGAAGATTACAAACGATATTAACACGTTTGCTATGATAGTTTAGTACTACACTTGCCATGATAGCTCTCAGGGTGCAGTTGGCACAAATAGTTTTGCACTCATGACTCTATAAGTGAACAGTTGATAACATCATCAAAATACAGTACACTTCCTGTTAAAACTACAAAGAATTTCCTGATGACAACTGCACTTTTGACTGTAGTTTACGATCATAGTGTACTAGTGAACACAGTGTCACCCAGATGAGGATTGCTTCCTTTGTGTCTGGTTCATTTTAAAGTTAGTTCTTGCCATCACTGAGCTCGTTCTTGCTCGGTAGGATAAACTTTGAACTGTAACATTTATATCTGGAATTTATATACAGTATTTCTTTAAAGCTTCTTTCTGACAATCTTTATTGCTAAAAGAACTGAGCTCTAGAACCTACATACAAATATATACTTGGCCAACTAATTTAGTAAAAGTTAGTAATTACTGTAGTTAAATCAGGTGGCATATTAGGCGTCCCACAGGCGTAGTGGTTAGCACTGTAGTCTTGCACTTTCAGGGTTGATGGTTTGATTCCAGCCTCGGGTCTGTGTCCGTGGAGTTTCATGTTCTCCCCATGCTTGGTGGGTTTCCTCCAGGTACTCCGTTCTCCTTCCACAGTCAAAAGGCAAATTGTACTGTATGTAGTGTGTGAGTGTGTGTGTGGCTGCATGTGTGTTCCCTACGATGGACTGGCACCCTGTCCAGAATGTGCCCGTCAGTGCCCGAAGTCTCCTGATGTGGGCTCCAAGGCCCCATCACCATTTACAGAATAAACGGTGTAGAAGATGAGTGAATGAATGAGACCCCTGTAAGATAATGTTAAATAAATTTCTGAGAATATGACAATTAAAACTGTGACTCGGTTACTTAAATTCTACCCATGTTTACCTCTTAGAAATGTATGCTAGCTTACTTCAGCTAGTTAAGTTAGCCAAAAATAGTTAAACTGTATACTGTAAGGCTATTTGGAATACATTGGGAGCTTTTCATTTGCATAATCATTCCAATATTTGTTTTTGTTCATTTTTTGACATTACATACCTGCGGATCATTATTCTGCTGCTTGATCCAGTTTTGGCCCATCTTCAACTGTTGTACCATACGTGTTTGAAGAATATTCTGATATAAAGTGAAGTTCATTAATGTACAAATTATTTCAGGTTTTCATGTCCTGTGGTTTCAAAACAACTCGAAATGATCACCCCTCTACCAACATGCATAACTGTCTATAGAAGGTGTTTGTGGAAATATGATGTGATTACTTTTTGCAAAACATATCACTGCGCATGATGACCAAGTATTTCCACCTTGGTCTCCTCATTCCAAAAGATGTTTCAGAACATGTGAACATCTGTTTATGCAGTTTTGCAAACCTTACCCGTGCTGCCACATTCTTTCTAAAGATCCAGAAATTCAGAAGATATGTGAAGATACTTGTTTAGACTTTTTATTGTGCTCTCATAAAAATAAACATTTCTATATTTCTGTAGATCACAAAATGTAGCTCTTGGGGATTCCTTTATATCTCTGAGCATCAAAAGGTCTGACCTTGGACTGAATTTACTTACCAAGGAAAACTGACAATTTTCCTAAGAACTTTACATTTGTTAACAATCCATCTGGCTGTGGAATTGTGAATATCAAATTGTATGGATATGGCAATAACAGCTTTCCACATTAAAGAGCACCTTTAAGGTCATGGCTTATATACTTTCTTCTTGGAATGATGTAGACACACACCTGAGTGCTCCAGAACACCATGTTGCCAAACGTTGTGCTGTTACAGAGGTTGTCACATTCCTTGATGATTTACTATTCTTAAGCATTTTGTTAGGTTAGTAACACCTGACTGCTGTTTACCCTCCTTATGAATGAAAACTGGACTCCATGTTAACTTAAACACCTGTCCTGTTATACTGAACATTTATATGTGGGCATTTGGCCGATGCCCTTATCCAAAGTGACTTAAATTTTAATCTAATTATACATCTGAGCAGTTGAGGATTAAGGGCCTTGCTCAAGGGCCCAACAGGGACAACATAGTGGTAATGGGATTTAAAGCTGGAACCTTCCAAACTGTAGTCCAATGCCTTAACCACTGAGCTACCCTTGACCCCCTTCAGCCCCCTAACACACTGTATGACTGCAAATCAATCTCTGCTTTCCGTTATCACCAAAATGAGGATGGATTTCTTGTTGAGTCTGGTTCCTCTCAAGGTTTCTTCCTACTGCCATCTCAGGGAGTTTTTCTTTGCCATCGTCACCCTTCACTTGGTCATTAAGGACCATCTGATCATTTTGATAAATGTATGCAGTATATATCTTTTAAGCTGCTTTGGGACAATGACCATTGGTAAAAGCGCTATATATTTAATTGAATTGCAAGGTCCATCAGCTACTTAATTTTCTGTTGGTTTCTGAATTTATTATGTTTTTTTTGTCACTTGAGGTTTTGTTTATATACCAACGTTGGTGAGAACCAACTTTATTTAAGGCCTAATACTGTTATTTAAGGCCTAATAAATAAAATTCTAAAATTAAAGGAGGGTGTATTGGCTTTCTCCCATGAATGTAGATTCTGAGATGAAAAGTATAGAAATGTTTTTTGCACAGGCCATGCAAGTCGTTCCTGAGGCATTATTTCTACATTCGTTAAAATTATATGTTCAGTCCAATCAAACCTATTTTTTGTACACAGTGATAGCAAATTACATAGCAACTGCGCAATAACACTATTTTTCTTTTGTATTATACACTGAACTGTCCCTACTTTCTATTTGCACATTTTTCTATGCTGCTATGACAAAGAAATCTCCCCACTGTGGAACGAATCAAGATATATCTTATTATCCTATCTTATCTTACAAAACCTCCATTTAGAGGTTATTCTCAGCTAGAAGATGAAGCAAGCAAACATAAACAACGGGAAAATGTCAATGACATATGAATATTTATTGAAAAGGAAGACTTCTCATTCCAAAACAGCGCTAACATAGACGGTCAAATTAACAATGCCTGTGGAAAACAACACATTGTGTTTTCTTTGCCTGTTGGAGATGACACTGTTTGTGAACATCTTACATAAGAAAGTGCACACACACTTCGCAAAACCCTTAATGTGGGTCAGTGTGCATGGGTATGCACTTAACAACTGTTGTAAGGAGAGGACTGTTCAAGGCAACACTATTTACATAAAATTATACAAAATGGCTGATTTTAAAACAATAAGTCACGGAAACTATACTCTTCTACACCTTACTATAGATGTCTATACCATCTATAACATCTAGTCATACAATAAAAAGTTAACAGAACATTTTACACTTATAGTATACAGAGCTACAAAATGAAAAAGGGATAAACATAATTTAGAAATAAACCTCTGCAATGATCCACCGTTAACATAAGGTGCATCACAAATTCTGCTACCTGTACCAGAGAAAGAAAGGGGAGAGATGAAGGAGAGGCGGATCTAACATAATGCATCATCTAGTGGTGGAAGGTTGTAACAGCAAACATGAGGTCTATGATCAGGGCTGTAGTTTAGAGTAGTGTTTCCCAAATTCCAGGTCCACAAACAGTTTTTTTTTTCTTCTTTTTTTTTAAGCACCCAACATACGTCAAACAACCCATATAGAATACTGAATACGTTAAGTCCCTGAGCACCAGTTTGGGAAACGTTGGGTTTAGAGCCATGATGTCAGTCTCAAGTCCTGGAGGAATTCTACAGATTTTTTTTTATTTATCAATACCTTATTTAGTTCATCAGCTAATTATAAAGGCCCTTGAAGGTTGTGGTGTGGTGTTTTAAAAGAGCATTAAACACATATCTCCGAAGGGTTAGGACTCATCTCTGACAACGCTGCTCTGTAGAGTCTATAGAAATCATTAGATTTTTTTACGATGGATCAGCTCTACAGAGGATAAGCAATATTCAGAGGAAGCTGGGGAAGATCAGTTCTGTCGTTCATGCAACTTACATAACAAGTCATCCAATATGGTTATCAATATGTCAGCTTGCTATTTGTCATACAATAAACTTCAGCATTTCTAGCCTTAATGAAGCTAGCTGCAAAAGTAAGAAATACCAGGGTGGTCGGATCAAGTATGACAAGATCGAGACTATGGATAGTTATTAAGGGAGAACCAGAATGCACTTTCACAGACACACACTAAAACTAGAACACTGTATAGGGAGACGAAGAGAGGGAGGCAAGAAGGGAGTGTCGAAAACATAAGGAGAGAAAGTACAGTAGACAGAAGAGTCTAGCTTCTTGTTTTAGTTTGTTTTGCTTGCTTGTTCGCACATGCAGTACCCTGCTTTAGCTCATTCGCCTGTCTTCGATAGGACAGGAAGTGATGTCACAATAAGATATGGGATGCAAGTACCGGGCTAACAAGGAAAGGAAAAAATGTATTTCATCATCTGTTTGTAATGAAAAGAATAATGGTGATGATACCAATAAGTCCTGGGATGACAGCTGACACCAAAAATTGCGCCACCAACAGTTACACCAGAAACTCAGTTGGAAAAAAACAAAAACTCATACCAATATTTGCAGTACTGACATATTCATGGTAACTTTTTTTTTTTGTACCCCATATATCAATTTTTTTTTTTTTTTTTTAATCTCAATGCATTTTCACGCATGTAAGAAAACCAGGCAGGCTTTAGAGTATATACTGTAACATGACACAATGAAATGCAGACAAAGATGGGTTAGGAGGATGGATGGAGAGAAAGGGGAAAAGAGGTAAAAAGAGAGAGTGAAGGAGAGAGAGAGAGAGAGAGAGAGAGAGAGAGAGAGAGCATGACAAAGAGTATATTTACACCACACTGGACCAGTTCTCCCAAGTAAAAACAATGCTATATAATTATCTATATATATCTATACATTTATTCTGGGGTTCGATAAAGTCACAGCACAGAAGCTGTTTTGCATGATTGCATTGTTTGTGTGTATCTGTGTGTATATCAATGTGTGCGTGTGTGTGTGTGTGTGCGCTAATCTGCCTGCCCGTCTGCAAGTTGTGTATATTGCCGAGTATTAAGATATACTTTGTCTCTTTTGTTTGAGGCAAAGATAATGGGGAGTTGGAATTTAGCTTCTTTTGTGTGTGTGTGTGTGTGTGTGTGTGTGTGTGTGTGTGTGTGTGTTTGTATGTGTGCATGCATGTCAGATGTATGGGAAATGAATGTGAAAGTACACACTGGTTAAAATGTGTTTGTGTTAGTTAAACTGTATATGAGTTCACTGTGGGTTATACAGTAGGTTATTGTCATCATATTGTCCTTGTTGAATATAACCACAGAGGCATATGAAGAGACTGGGTACAGGCATGAATCCGAGAGCACATAGGCATGCTGTCTATTTGTGTGTATGCTAGTGTGTGTGTGTATGCTAGTGTGTGTGTATTTGTGTGTGTGTGTGTGTGTGTATGTGTGTGTGTGTGAACAGTTAAATACTGATGTCAGTGCAAAACTCCCTGGTTTCAACACAGCCTGAAACTGATCTTTTTCTGCTTTCTTCAGTTCCACGTCTTTTGTTCACTCTTTTACTCATTCCTTTTTAGATTTTCTCCAACGGAAAGGAACTGAAGCAAGGGAAGAAAGAAAAAATGGAGTGATGGAGGGACGCTTAGATAAAGTATTCTTTCTTGTCCTCGATACCGGAGTGGCCACCTTCTGCGTTGATGATGGCTGTGTCGGCATCCTGGGCATCGTCTGAGCCCTTTGCTTCATGGGTCAGATATGTACCTGACAGAGAGGATTAAGATGGGGGTTACAAGCATAGACAAACTCAGAGTAGAAAATTAAAAACAGAGGGCACAATATAAAAGTCATAGCCGTATTTTTTCCCCCTAAACATATACTGATCTTTTAAAAGACTGATCGAGAACATATGCAACTGAATGAACTAGTAACATATATCTTAAGTTCTGGTGAAAGGGTAAAGATTGGTCTGCTGTATTCTACCTGCACAGTCTGAATATAGTAGTTGGCATCTACAAGGCCAATTTGAGTCAATTAGCCTTTGACTAAAAAGAAAACAACATTCTGGTCGATCCATTGTGCCATCCAGCATATTGGGTGACAGCTACTCCTCACCCTGGAGACATATCCTTGTTGTTGGGCCGGGGTTGCCAGCTCAACGGGAAATTGTTATTCAAAACCGGAGTACCGGGAGGAAACCCACCAAGCGCTTGGAGAACATGCAAGCTGCATGCACACAGAAACGGGAATCGAACCCGGACCGTGGAGGTGCAAGGTGACAGTGCTAACCAGAACCCCACCGTGCCGCCTGATTAATACTACATAGGTTATTTATTTCTGTATCAATGAAACACTATTGTTTGTATAAAAAAAAAAAAATTGATTCATCTGCAGTCATCACATGCGACGATCAGCCATAACATTAAAACACAAAACCTTATGCCCAATATTGTGTAGTTTCCAGTTGTGTGGCCTCTGCAGATGTGCTGTGATGTCTGGATCCTTTGGGTGCTGTGGATTATGGGAAGGGGCCTTGGGATCTATGAATCTGAGATGTTTTTTCTGGTGCATTCCATGAATGCTTGACCGGATTAAACATTGGGGAATTTGGAGGCTGGAATCAACAAACTTGAACTCTTTGCCTGCTTTTTGCCCATACAGCGCAGACTGTGATGCATGCAGTGTTCTCGGACCTTTCTGTTATGACTAGCATTAAATCTTTTCAGCAATTCATCCTGCAGTGGCTTTCCTGTGGGATCGGACCAGACACCTTTGGGTCCTACAGGCATTCAAGGGCCAGTCATAAAATTATTATTCTTTCTTATATATAAGAAAAAATAATGTAATGAGAATGAATGTTGGTCGTGAGCTTAGTTCTTCTCTACATATCCTTCACACAAGGCGACACACTTTTCCAAATAATAGATGAGCTGGTGGACAGTGTCTTTGAAGAAGCCGTCTTTTTGGCTCTTGAGGAAAAGTTCCTTTAAGTGATGGAAGAGACAAAAGTCACTGGGGGTGAGGTCAGGGGAGTAGGAGGGATGAGGCAGAATTTTGTACCCCTAGTCACCTGAAAGTTTCACCATTTCGTGAGCTGAATGGTCTGGCATGTTGTCATGATAAAGGTGCACTTCAGGTTTTTTAACTGGGTGTGCTATTTTGGTTGAGACCATCTAACAGCACCGTGCAGACTTACAACCGCGTGTAAGTGTTCATGCATGTACTCATTTCCGTAGACATAATTTGGGCAAATATTTACATTTTTTTTATATAATAATACAAATTTTATGACCGCCCCTCATAGATGAGCCTTGGGTGGCCTCTGTCTCCAGTTTACTGGTATATAACTTTTTATAAATGTTATTCTGTTCACCTTGTGATGGTGTTAGTGTTGTGGCTGATCAGTTTATATAAGCTAATTATGGCTAAGCACATTTTAAGCAATAATGGCTGAAAAGTGATGGAAAAACAGATTAACTGTAAAACTCAATTTACAATATCTTCTTTTTCAAAAGATATTCTACATACCAATAAACAAAGCTCTGTATCTCATACCCATATGTTTTTACCTTGTGTACTGTATAAAAACAATTTTATACTTAAATTTAAGACCTAAAACAAATCATTAAATGATTTCCCAAAAACGCATCAACGCAAAATAACAACCTCTTTTTCTTGACTTGAAAACAGGCTTTTTGGAAAATTTCTTCCAGGTTGAAAACTCTGTTTTCAATAGTAATGTGTGGAAAGAAAAATAACTGAGCTTTTGGCTTGTGAGGATGTGCTGCATGAATCATATCATCTGTATTTGACAGCAGAATGTGAAATACTCTGTGAAAGCATTTTTTGACGCTTCTACGTAACTGGCCAACTTGGGTTTGACAGTGTTTTTGCATTTTCACGTGGATTGATTTTTTTTTTTTTATGCCTGTGTATGTGTAATCTCGGCCTTAGACTTCCTGGAAGCTCAAACCATTTCGGTCATTCTCCTCTGATCTCTAACCCAGACCACCATTGAGAAGGCATTTACATCTACAGAGCTGCTGTTCACTGCATGTTTTTTATTATTAATCATCATTCTGTGTAAACTCAGGAGACTGTTGTGTTTAGGGCTTTTAAAAATACTTGATTTTAATCAAATATTATTTAAAAAAATCCCTCAAGATTTTTTTTATATAAACAAATATTCCTCCACTAATGCTGCAGATGGTGGTGATAATCTAAAGCAAAATTGCACTGACAACAATCCACAAGAAAGGCCATTCAACTTCCTGATGGAAAGCAAAGTGCTATGATCATCTACTGTATATTTACTCAATTACAGTATTGATGCCTGTTTATAAATATTCTTACAGTACATGTATATACAGGATGTTTGTAAATAAAATTAAATGATGATATGATGATTTAATTGCTGCATTTGTTGACATGGTAGCAAACAGGAGAAGCTTTCATTTTTTTTATCTTATTATTTTCATCGTACAGTAACAGTCTTAAAGTCGATGTATCTACATTTTCATTCAGTCTATTTTATGAGGTTTCCTATGTAACAAGAAACATAAGGATTAAGTATTTATTGATAATTAATACCCTCTAATTCATATTCAAGCAGAACTTAAAAAAATAACTTTTACCTTTTATTATTCAGTAATTCTTTCCCTTATATAATTCAGCAACTATTTGTGATACATCGAACACCTTAGACAATAAAAAATATAAGTTATTATATTTGCTGGTACTGTTACTGTTCAACTTTTAAAAAAGTATGTTTAACAATACTTGGTCAAGGCTCTTTTTATGCACTGATTTGAGCCTTACTCCACTTCTTGTGAAGCTCTCTCAAGTTCTTTAATCAGCTTTTCTAGACAATCCTCTTAAGGCTGCGGTAGTCCCTGTTGCTTTTACACCTTTACCGACTGTACCACGCTTTTCCCCTCAACTTTGCATGAACAGTACTGTAAGCTGTAATCATTGAAACAAAACCATTAAAATATGTCACTTTTCATGTATTATATCTAAAGTATTTAAGAGTTTAGCTTTTTAAATGAACTATATATACACTCACCTAAAGAATTATTAGGAACACCATACTAATACGGTGTTTGACAGCCTTTCGAACTGCCTTAATTCTACGTGGCATTGATTCAACAAGGTGCTGAAAGCATTCTTTAGAAATGTTGGCCCATATTAACAGCATAGCATCATGCAGTTGATGGAGATTTGTGTGATGCACATCCAGGGCACGAAGCTCCCGTTCTACAACATCCCAAAGATGCTTTATTGGGTTGAGATCTGGTGACTGTGGGGGCCATTTTAGTACAGTGAGCTCATTGTCATGTTCAAGAAACCAATTTGAAATAATTCGAGCTTTGTGACATGGTGCATTATCCTGCTGGAAATAGCCATCAGAGGATGGGTACATGGTGGTCATAAAGGGATGGACATGGTCAGAAACAATGCTCAGGTAGCCTGTGGCATTTAAACGATGCCCAATTGGCACTAAGGGGCCTAAAGTGTGCCAGGAAAACATCCCCCACACCCTTACACCACTACCACCAGCCTGCACAGTGGTAACAAGGCATGATGGATCCATGTTCTCATTCTGTTTACGCCAAATTCTGACTCTACCATTTGAATGTCTCAACAGAAATCGAGACTCATCAGACCAGGCAACATTTTTCCAGTCTTCAACTGTCCAATTTTGGTGAGGTCGTGCAAATTCTAGCCTCTTTTTCCTATTTGTAGTGGAGATGAGTGGTACCCGGTGGGGTCTTCTGCTGTTGTAGCCCATCCGCCTCAAGGTTGTGCGTGTTGTGGCTTCACAAATGCTTTGCTGCATACCTCGGTTGTAACGAGTGGTTATTTCAGTCAAAGTTGATCTTCTATCAGCTTGAATCAGTCGGCCCATTCTCCTCTGACCTCTAGCATTACCACGGCATTTTCACCCACAGGACTGCCGCATACTGGATGTTTTTCCCTTTCTCACCATTCTTTGTAAACCCTAGAAATGGTTGTGCGTGAAAATCCCAGTAACAGAGCAGATTGTTTAATACTCAGACCGGCCCATCTGGCACCAACAACCATGCCACGCTCAAAATTGCTTAAATCACCTATACTGTATATACCCTACTTACGAACAAGTTCTGTTTCAGGAGCATGTTCCTAAGTCGAATTTGTTTTTAAGTCTGACAAAGTAAGTCATATGCCTTTGATACAAATATACAATGTAAAGCATTGATGCCAGTTTGTCAACTGTTTTCAACTTTTTTGGACAGTGAACACTTTGTTAAGGATTTTCCAAAATTAGGATTATTCATCATTGGGGCAGCTTTACAAAACAGCCATTTGTATCATTTACGCATTTGGCAGACGCTCTTATCCAGAGCGACTTACATTTTTTATCTCATTACACATCTGAGCAGTTGAGGGTTAAGGGCCTTGCTCAAGGGCCCAACAGTGGCAATTTGGTGGTTGTGGGGTTTGAACCTGGGACCTTCCGAACCATAGTCCAATGCCTTAACCACTGAGCTACCCCTGGCCACATCGTGCTTCTGGACTGATTTATTAAAACTGGTATGACTGACAAATTTTTCCCGCACCCCGGCACACCACACAGGATATACCAGACTTTTTTTACATTCACTTACACACTGAAAATATGTATATAATTGTAAATATTGTGATGCACTGAACTATCAATTTTTTGTACACTACATGTGAACCACTTTCATGATCGCGTATGTCCGGAAATTCGTAACTCGAATGTTCGAAAGTCAGGGACCACCTGGATACATACAGTACAAAAAAAAAACATATAACATGGCATGTACAGTAACAGTACAAGGCATTAGCTTTTAAGTGTGTTGTGATCCAAGTGAATACAGTCTAGCTTTAATTACTGTTGGCCGATTTTCTCCATTAATTCAGCTTAATAGAACAGACAGTACGTCTCTGAAGAATTGTAGCAAAAGATTCAAATATCACTCCAGAGATATGGAATTGTTACAGGTTTGAAAAGTCAGATGAACACATTTATTTAAAATACAATTCCGCTCTAATTTGCGTGTCAGAATTAGATCACTTTTGACCTTGGCAAGTTTGACAGATTTAATGGGAAAACCTGAGGCTCTGATGTTCAGTTTTTTTTTTATTAACATGCTAGGCAGTTAATTAAGATGAATGATATTATATAGTTATATTTATTCTCAAACAGTCTGAAATAGTCAGTGTTTTTTTATATTTCACATTTAAAATAACCATTGTTCGCAGTGTTTTCTATAGATAGTAATGTTACTATTTTAACAGTATATTGTAAGCTTAACAGCTTAAGAAAGAAAGTTTTTTTATTACTTATTTGGTCTTATTTGGGCACGGTGGTGTAGTGGTTAGCACTGTCGCCTTGCACCTCTAGGGTCCGGGTTCGATTCCCGGCCAGGAGTCCCGTCTCTGTGTGCGTGTAGTTTGCATGTTCTCTCCGTGCTTGGTGGGTTTCCTCCGGGTACTCCGGTTTCCTCCCACAGTCCAAAGATATGCAAAGCAGGCTAATTGGTGTTTCCAAATTGCCACAGTTACAAGTTAAATTCATAAACAATTCAAATACATTTCTTGTCTTTTTTTCACCTCATTGTCCTGAAAACGTCCCAAGCCTGACTTCAAAACCAAGGCACGCACTGAACTGTAATTTTTATACTACTAATACTTTAAATATAATATAATATCTGCTTGGCTGAAGTGGATATGTGGGCATATTGATAAAGTTGGCGATACGATAATGGAAGCAGTGAGCGTGGTCCAGTTCTGATGACTGTTGAATTCCATGCTCTCGGAGTTGGTGCAGAACATGTCTTCTTACCTTTGTGTCTGATGAGGTATCTGCCAAGGACAATGAGGAGGCAAAGCATGATGAAGACAATGACAGCCACCACTCCCCCAATCACAGCATGATCAACACCTGATGAACTGGACATTGCTGTGGGGTCTGAGAGAGAACAGAAGAGTTGGAGAAAACACTGTATATACCTTCTAAGTGTGGATATTCAAGTTAATGTTTTTGAGCCAGATGGAAGCAAGTACATATTCATTTTCTCTTAGATCAATTTACATCTGAATTTTAAATGATGCATTAAATGCCTCTGTAAACATATTATTAAAAAACTACAAGCACTGTCTGCTTTGGAAATACATTATAATAACGCTATTAAATGTCACATAAAGCTCTGGCAAAGCGTTATTATTTATTTAATGATTTTTTTTGTGTAATGCTATGTTTTCTGCACATTTATAGACCTATGCAAACCATTAACTATAAACCTTTAATATTTTCAAAGAACCAAATGATTAGAAAGTTTTTCTTATCTCAACTGTTTGTAATTTTTCCTGGTGTTATGATGGTAAGTAACTCATAAGCACATTTCCTCACCTCCAATGAAGCAAAAGTGAATTATGCTTTTGTTTTGGTACTTTGCCCTTTGGATTGGCCTGGATTTATTTTATTTGCACACTGGTCAAGCTGTTGTCTTTGCTCTGATGGTTCTCTATTGGTAATTAGTTGAGATTCGCAGTGTCTGGCGTTTTCATGAAAGAAGACATGCCAATGATATCAATTTAGAAAGCAGTAATGAGCGAAATGTGTTATGACTGTTCATGGACAGGCTGTTGGTGAGCAAAAATAGCTTTCTGCTTTCCATGTCATGTTCGGCAAGTCGTCTAATTGACCCCGCAGCAAGCAGCATTTCCAGCAGTTCTGCTCATGCCAACACTTCCAAAGGTTAGGTTTTATTTTGCAGTGCTTGCTATATTTCTTCTTGCAGTGCCTCATAATGCCAAGATAGCCCAGATTACTGTACTGCATACAGGAAAGGATTTGGATTGATCTATATCTGTTTTAATTAGTAAAGGAGAGGCTGTAGTGAATTATAACAATTATGAACATACTGTACAGTAGTCTATTATTACATAATCGTTTAAACAATCCCAGTGAGGGGAAAAAAGACAGGTGAGGTGATGTAATCCAAAAGAAAAAGAATTAAATGCTTACTTCCAACTGTCTGTTACCGACCCAGGAGCCAAAGTGTTTCTGTCCTGAAACATTCACTTTCAACTTCCAATGCTCAAGGCCACTGAACATATTACTCTTTAAACACAGAATATCGTTTAATCTGTCGCTTATTTTTCAACTCAAGAGAATTTTACATTAAGATTAGCCTGAATAAGAAAAAAAAAACTCCAGGTAACATTAATTTTGTGCCCCTAATTTGCATTTTTGTTTTACTTCTAGAAAGTGTGAAAGATAGAAGAGTTCAGAACCAGACAAAAAAAACCTGTGATGGGACAGTAGTGTGACAATAGGAGGTGAAAAGATTATATGAAGAATAAACACAGACAGACACACAACTGAAGACAATACCTTCAGTATCTCCTCAAATAGATGAATGGATGGATTAATAGATCAGTGCCACATTAGGGAGGGACCAGAAAAAGTGGAGAGAGAGAAAAGCAAAGAAAGATTATGAAAAAGAAAGCTGTTAATGAGCTGAATGTGTGTATGTGTGTGTGTGTGTGTGTGTGTGTGTGTGTGTGTGTGTGTGTGTGTGTGTGTAAACTCGTATCTAAGAGATCTCTGTATTCCTGCAATTGTGTCACATGGTGGCATATTTTCGTACTTGTGCTGGTGTGTTTGAAGCAGTAGAGCATATGACATTTAAAATATGCCAAAGCAATAGCATTTTCCAATATCTATTACGACTCGTTTACAACAGTCACGATGACAAGACAGAACTGTATGTTTTTGAGGAAAAATTATTTTAAAATTCATATTTTATTTCCCACAATCCTCTTTGTTTTTAATTTACCACCCAACACACACACACACACACACACACACACACAACATAAGTAGACAATTTCACCAAGAAGAGTAAATATGTTAATACATGTGACCGAAATATTTTATTTATTTTAAATCAGAATAATCAACTCAGTGGAAGCAGGCTGCCATTAAGACATACTTAGACATAAGATAAATTATTTAGTACACATCAGTTTCACTACCAAAAAAGATCTTAATAAAAAGCCATACACCTGACCATAGCACTTGCACAAGCGCTTGAACAAACATTAATTTTGTATTTGTATTGTATGTGTGTGGGTAAGACACCAGCGCAGGTCAGCAGGACTTTATTAAACTAAGCAAACAAATGTAAATCAGAATGACTCGGGCAATGGTGCAATCAACCTCTAGCAAGAGCTAGGTAGAGCAAGAGCAAGATGAGATCAACATCATGATCACAACAACTGGATAACAAGGCTAGGTCACGACTGGCATGAAACACAGAGTGGATACTTAACAACATATCATAAATGTGGTAAACTGTGTTTTATGGTTACATACCCTATCCCCAAGGAGATGTGTTGAAAGATTATTTTTTTCTGTTAGAAAGACTGACGATATTCGGATATACTCTCGTACTGTAGGTGCTTTTGTGTCTTGTTCAGGCCTTGTTTAGCCTACAAGCCTAAATCTAATCTATGGCACATCCAGATTGGAGTCAGTTTGGAATCAAATTACTTTCATGTATTCTGAACCGTTAAAAAAACACACACAAACCTTATTTTTGCAAATCCAATTTGCAATCAAGAGGTGGTTTGAAATCAAATTCAGATCAGATTCCTAAAGACATCTCAGTCTGGACATTGTACCTGTTCAAATTAGAACTCAAATAACTTGCAACCCAGCGCGGATGTCCACACAATCACGTGATATGGGACATGGATCCACAGTTGAAAATCGTTGATAAATGAGTGGCGAGACGAGGGAAGAAAGGAAGAAGGAAATAAAAACGACAATTTTGTAGAAAGTTAAGTCTCAATTGCTTTCCGCTTTCGTGCTATTACGGCTATGTAAGTAAGCGCTGCTCCTTTGAATTTACCGTGCGGTTAAATTAACTTCATTTTCTGATAGAGTGACTGGTTTAACCACAATATGGAAATGGAGAACTGTAATCCCTACATGATGTGATAGTAGTTTGGGAGGGTTGTATCAGTATAGCCAATGTTAGAGGGAATATACCGAAAAAAGACAATATAATAGGAAATATCATGCTACATGTAAGTAACCACAGTAACCAATGCAGATAGGTCGACAATGTGGCAGATTTGGGCTACCAGTCTGAACTGAGCCAAATCTGATCTGATTTTGCTCAAATAACAGTGTAGACAGTCAGATAAACAAATTAGACATGCTTGGACTCTGAACAACACCTAAGTACTGGGTTGTCCTGTGGCAAGAGAGTTGTGGGTCCAAATGATTAGTCGAACCCTGAAATAAGGAGGCATTTTTTTTTTTCTTCACTTACAGATACTCATAGCCAATGTCTTGTTATTTTCTTGTCCGGGTCCCAGGTAATTGTCCCCCAAAGTATGACATGATTAGGATACATTCATCTGACGGGTTTTTGGGGAAGCTACAGTAGATTCATGATTAAAAGCAAGACTGCATTTACATTCCTGAAACCAAGAACAGGGCTGACCAGGTTTGGCATGAATTTATACTCTTGACTGTTTTATCTACTTAAGGTTGGGTGGGTTCTTTAGTTAACAAATGTGGTTCCACTGGATATACTTATGTTTCTATGTTAAAGAAGAACAAGGTCATTAGAAAATGCTGTAGCATAATGAAGCCTCAGATGTAATGACAATAGACATTAGGAAACTGTACAAGAAGCAATAAATCTCCTAATGATGGAAGGTGTAGTCCAATTAGTCCCTAGTCTAGTAATCTTATCTAGTAATCCTTCCAATAATCTGAGTCTCTGGTCTTTTATAATTGTTCCTGCTACTATGACCACAAAATTCAGACAGTAGGCATGTCAAAGCGAGGACCAGCACATGATTTCACATTCCTTTTATTAAATCTATGGATCATGGTTCTGCATCCATTGAAAGCCTTATACAACAGAAAAGTCAGTGGTTAAAGAAATCAGTAAGGAAATGCTTTCTGGATGTAGTGTGCCAATTTGGAGTGCACACTGCATCTAGAAATGCCCCTCAGTTCGATCCTTAGTTCGATCAACAACAACAGCAATCAGCAAGACCTGGGCAGGGCAATGGCAAGAAACAAGATAAAAACCATGAAACAATGACTACATAGTAAGGCTCGAAAAGGACTGGAACGAATGACACAGTCTGTTAACCTTGCAACATGAATGTGTTACTGAGAGTTCTTATACTCTGTGATGATATATAGGTGTGCACAATCAATAGTAAGATAAATGTGGCGTGAAAAAGGCCAAGCAGCCATGTTTGTATGCGCTGTATTCTAGAAAAAATAGACATGGTTAAATTTAGGGAGTCCGCTTAATATATTTAATTAATATATACATTATAATTAAGTTAATACAGTATCCTGCATATAATAGTTGACTAAACAAATATATTTAAAAAAATGCTCTAAAAATATATGTACATTATGTATGTAATGTTTTCATGGTTTACAACTAAGACACTCTGAGAAACCCTAAGCTTAATTAAGCAGAGTCAGGTCTGGGAACACTGTCACCTCAGGCCTCCAGGGTTGGGGGTTTGAATCTCGCTCCACTGTGGAGCATCAGTTTTCCCTGTACAGTTCAGGGGTACAAAATATGAAATGCTGTTTGGTTTTCCCCAAACATGGCACTGACAGTTAAGGCCAAACAATTTCACTCTGGCCTTATCTGTCCATAAGACATTGCTCCAGATGTGGTTTGTTCAAATGCAGCTTTTGTGCTCCTCAGTTATACTTCGCTGTTCTTTTTCTCCTGGCAACCTTTTCAAACAAACCATATTTTTTCAGTCTTCGTCTAATTGTGTTGTCATGGACCTTAACATTTAGCACACTCAGTGAGGCCTGTAAGGTAACTCTTGTGTTATTTTTTATATTTCTCTGAGCCTTGTCTGACCTTGGAGTGAATGTGCCGTGAGATCCACTCTAAGGGAAGACTGGCAAATGTCTTGAATGCTTTCCACTTGTGAATAATCTTTCTCACTGTGAAATGTCAAACGTCAAATTGTTTGGAATTGGTTTTAAAACCTTTCAGATTGATGTGTAGCAACACTTTCCCTTTCGGCATTTTATTAACACAGGCCTGTATGTTTCAGAGCAGCAAACTGCCAAAACTTTTATAGAGGTCTACACACCTGCTGATGATCAATTAATCAAGAGCTGATGTTTAGCAGCACCTGGCTGCAACTTATCCTCCATTTTGTGGAAGCAGTAAGTACTTAGTATTGTCCGCACTTAGCATGTTTTTTTTGTTTTTTTTTTGTTTGTTAAAAAGATAATGGAAAAGTAAAAAAAAAGTTATAGTTTGCTCTTCGTTGAGGTTCTATTTGCTCATAGACTCGCTATTATTAGATGATTTTTATTATGTTTTGTAAAAACACAGAAATAAAAGGGGAGGTACTAATTTTTAAACAAGACTGCACATGTAAAAAGTGTGTGCTTAAAAACACAATCTATTTAAGATAATTAAAAAAACCTAAAGATTTTAATAAAAAAATTTTAAAAAAAATTTAAGAATAAAAACTACTTGTTAAAAAACTAACGTACATCTAGAGTCAGTTGAAGGTAATAACTGTGTCAGGTCTACTAGTAAATTACATATGAAGAATATCCAGTGCAGCACATCCCACTGCCCTGCGTCCCAGCAGGCAAAGAGCCCAAAACTGCTGACCTGTCCTCCAAACCCCCTAGATCCCAATCTGATCAAGCATCCATGGGACGCACCAGACCAGCGGTGCCACATATCTGTACATACAGCTGATTCTAATTAGCACAACTCTTCAGCCAGTTAGGCATGACCTAATTAGTGAAAGCACCTGTTTTGTCCTGGTTTAGTTAATAGATGGAACAAATATGTGGCAGAATTTTTGCTTTCTGAAGTCGGGGTTGCCACCTTTGCTACAAAAAACTCAACACAAATGATTCGCTGCCAACACCCTGGTGTCAGACACCACAGCACACCCACCTTGAGACCCAGCAGAGCCACACATCTAGGATCCAGAGGTGCCCCAGTGGCACAAGGTGGTTGATCGGTTTACGATTTGCCAATTTTGTTTAAAGGCCACATTAAAATGCTTCAACCCACCAAGAAAAAGTTTGAAAAGAAAGTGCTTTTTACTGTTTTGCATATTGTTCAAAGCCATGTGCAAAACTGCTAATTAATTGTTAATTGGTTAAATGCCCAAATGCAATCATCTTCACTTCTAATACTTAATTACTTTGATTTTGCTTTGATCCTTTTAACCACATATGCTTGAGAGAGATAAAAGCGCTTTGTGTGTTGCCTTGTAAGCGTTTATATTATATATCATATTCCAGTTTTTTACAATTTCACTTGTCGCTGAAAAACGTGCAGAAAGAACTTAGTAAATAAAGACCTTACAAGCTAAAAGGATTTGCAAAGAATGATTTGTAGCTAAATAATGTATTAAATCCTGTATTGTTGCAAAATAGAGCGGATCCTTACATTCAGAACAATTCTCTAACCTGGATCTTTGGCCACACAATACACACAAACATATACACACGTAAGGACCCAAAGCTAGCAAGAAAAAATATTTTAAAGGCGTAAATATACGTGTGTGTGTGTGTGTGTGTGTGTGTGTGCCTGTCTGAGTCTGTGTATGTCTCTGCAATGAATTACCTGTAATGTACACGCCATTCAGCCAGGAAACCGTGGATGGAGTGATGAAAGGGGGAGGGAGGGATGGAGCGGATGAGGTTGGGGGAGTATGTATGGAGGAGGGAGAAGAAAATAGGTCAGGAAAAAGTAAGTTTGAGATAGTCATGGTGTGGACAGGAGATGAAGGAGAGTGGGAGGGAGACAGAGAAGAAGAGGGAGAAGTGGAAAGAGGGAGAGAGGAAGAATTAGAGGTAAAAGTCGTCAGAAAAGACGAGGGAGGTGATTTTGATGTAGGTAGTGTAGGAGAAGAAAAAGAAATGGCGGATGAAGGGAGCGAGGGTGAGGATGAAAGCAAGGTAGAAAGAAGAGTGGAAGACTCATCAGAGGGTTGGACAGTGGACTGAGGAGGAGGAGGAGGAGATATAGTGTAAAGGAGAGACGTAAAAAGGAAATGGGAAGGTGAGGTGGAGGTAAAGGAATTCTTCAGATCTTAGGAGATGCAGTGATAATAATTTAAGTGGTGTGGGATTATTATGGAAAGATTGACAGGTTGAGTGATATACAACAAAAAACAGTAAAAGTAAAAGAAAAAAAGAAAAGAATCAGGATCCATGCAATAAGAGAAAAGGAAAGAAAAGGAACATAAATTCAGATAAAGGATGAAAGTAAAAGTTGAAAACAGAAAGAAAATAACATTTCTGTTGTTTGTACCTTTCTCTCATATCTATTTATTACCTTGTACTAGCAGGGTGTAGGAACCCTGGTTCCAGCCAATACCGTTGTCTGCTTGACACAAGTAAACTCCATTATCGGATTTGTTGAGGGCTTCGAAGCGGAGGTATGCGCCGTCAGGTCTCACCTGTGGAGGGAAGTCTGCGTCTTTCTTATTCCACATGAAGGACAAGGGCCTGAAAGTGTGAGAGAAAATCAGAAGCTAGTGCTTAATTTATTGATTGTGCCATAACTGTATATTTGTCTTGGTTAGACCATACTGACAAACAGCTATGATAAAAATGGGCGTTCAGATAAAATCAAGTTTTATGATTAACATAAATAACAAACAAATGATGTAGTGTAGATTCATAAAACAATAACGCTTTAACTGATACATTATTACATTATCTCCCTCCAACCTTTACCATAACCTACAAGCCCTTACTCCCATCTAATCTAATCCACATCCATTAATGAACTGCAATTCTAATAATTAGTACATTATTTTACAGATAAAACATTTTGCTGCTAATGTAAATGCCCATAAATGAGGGAGAGGATGTGTATGTGTGTGTTGTGTGTGTGTGTGTGTGTAAGAGAGAGAGAGAGAGAGAGAGAGAGAGAAATTACAGATACAGTACAAATAAAAGTTATGTATAAAAATGTATTTAAACTGTAAAAAAAAAAAATGAATTTGTTCAGACAGAAAAAAAAGCTGGTCTACAGGTACATTTTTGTTCCCTAAGGCATAAACAATTTAATGGTACAACAGTGTTCTTCAAGTCTCATTAATTCCACTAACTAAAGGTCCATTAAGGTGACATGAAGTGAGCTAATGTATTTGTAGCTTTAATCTACAGTAACTTCTTATAAAAGTGCTTTTAATACAAATATTATATAATGGCGGTATTTTATAAGACAGATGTTGATTTGCAGTACGGCATGTGCCTACACTAGTCTTGAACTGTCTAATAAACGTCTGTGTGTACACAATATTACAATTATTGTAGAGGCATGTAGCACTTAACCAACTGGAGAATATGTGAGAAGGATAACTCCAGGAATAGATAACAATCAGTTTTTATATACAATAAATATGCCGATGACTGCAGTAGTGATAAAGCAAAGGCTTAACAAAAGGCTTTGTGCATATCTGCGCATACATCTAAAAAGGCATTAAAGCTAATAGATGCATATCAGTCCCATAATGTGCTGAAGGGGTTATTAGTTAGTGGGGTTATGTTGAAACTTGGGGGGGAACTGTGTCACTTTATATGGACTCTGAGATTAGGGCAGGAATTGCAGCGGAATTCAATTGTGTGCATTTATAGCACCTCGGGTGTGCGAGGAGACTGAGGGGGATATAATACATCTTCCTGACTAATGGCTGATGGCTATAGAATAGAGAGTATAGAATAGCACACTGCTGCGCTAATGGGAGACAGATTTAGCAATGACCTGAAATGCAATACTACGCCAGCAGGTGGAGGTATATATTTTCGTTCGACTGAGAGTGTGGTCAGCTTCACCCACCACAGCACTTACCCAACACCACCACCCCACCTTCATTACAGCCTTTACATAAACATCCTATACATACTGTACGCTCCCTCTAGCTGGAACCGCACACTATACAGTATGTCATTTACCCCTTTAACATTCATCACATTACAATCTTATTATATATAATCTACCCCAACATCTGTCAGAACCTAAGCACACCATATACACAATGTACCCAACACTCTTAAACAAACTTAATTATACACCATACACAATATTATTCCTTACCCTCCCCAACCTACTGTACTTTACACCCTATACATAAACAACCCCAATGCTTACCAGACCCCATTCATCCTTAAACATGCCATGTACATTATCCAAACCACACACTATACATTGTTTTCCCGTCCTTAAACCCTATATACCCAAGCCTTTACCCTATATATTACCTACTGTAATCTTAATCATACCCTATGCATTATCCATTCCTAACCTGATCATGTGTTATACATAATCCATAATCTACCATTAGAGATCACTCTAACTGTATATACTGTATATAACCTCCTACTATACTTCACTTAACCTGAATCGTACCTTAAACACAACCTAATACTTACCACAAATGAACGAGAAAATCACACACTAAATGCAACCTAGCCGAACACCCCCTAACATTAAACTGCCTTGAAAATACTTCATCCCTCCACAAATCTCTTTACATAATCTTTGCTAACTAGTCTATGTTTCTGTCCATTCGGGAGTGCTGGACTGAATTATTTCATAAATTTGATTAACTGAATCATTAACTCGCCCATAATACTGAAACAAAATCACCTCCAGCTGTAAGACTAAGCCCCACACCGAGCCCTATCAGTTACACCGCTACATTCTGACCTCCAGACTTTGAGGGAGTGATGAGACAGACATTCTGGTATTGACTGTGGAAACAAGAAGAAGCCCTAAAACTTAGCGGTTGAGAAAATAACATCCCAACTTGCTTTGCACTATGCACGTTTGACGTCAGATAATCAGACAATATCTAAAAATGTAAGCATATAATTTGTGAGCTATAATTTTATGCTGGCAATTAAGAAGATTATGCCTGTGGAAAAAAGAAGAGTAGAAAATGGAACCTTCTTTCGCGATTGCTTTGTTCTGGCTGAGCATCAGATGGAAGAGTCTAAGGATTCATTTCTAAATCATTCTCATTTTGCTTGATTTCTTATTCAAGTATCCCAATCAGGGTGTCCCCTGTCTTGTGCACCGAGTTCCCTGGGATAGGCACAAGGCCTCCTGGGAAAATGAATAGATTGATGGATGGTATCCAAGTTTCATTTAACTATAAATAAAGAAGTAGACTAACAACTGGAATGGAGGGATTATTACAAGATTTTCGAAACGAGTAGAATCTCTACAGGTACAGTACTGTATGTATATGAACAAATGGGTGAAAGAATTAATTGATGAATGACAAATAACACTCATGTGTCAATTGTTTTTTGTATCCTGATGCCTTTGAGAGTTACACTACTGACAATACAACTACTGAAGTGCTAACGTAAAAAAGACATATATCAGTGTTAAATTGGCCAGCTGCTCAGAGCAGAAAGCTGAACAAATGTCAGCAGCTTCAGTTGCACAAATGAAAATAACTACACAACCTTGGTTTGTGTACCATATGATTCCTATGCATTAAGGTCAGCTCTCAAAATGATGAATTGAATCTGGAAAAAGTAACTAAACAAGACGCCCATATGAGATACATGAGACTAATAACATACCAAATAATAAACAATATTATTCCTTTCAAAATCACCAAAAAAAAATTCTATTTTTTTTTCACAATCATTAAAAAGAAAGTACAAACACTGATCTTAGAAGCTCACCTTGGCATTTAGTTGGCATTTGGAATTTCCAGTAGTGAGATCTCACTCTTTGATCGAATTTTGCTTTCCTACCACTGGGCAGTGTAATAGGAAAGTAAATGCATCCTGCATTTGATTGCAGCAGGATGCTTTTGCAATAAAATGGTAGTGGTAATGTTATGCTCGCTTTATGAATATATAACACCTGCATGTTTAAAATGCATGAATTCTAAACATGCACTATTGAATAGGGGTTTGGATGGAACCTATCACAGACCAATACCAGACTGCAATTTAAAAGCAAGCAAACATTAGCTGCGAGCAAATTCGATTTGTAGAGAACATGGACAATAATCATCATATAAAATCATTCTGTTTAGTTTAAGATGTAGCTGCTTTCACTACGGCACTCTGGTGCAGTATTAAAAATGATCTGTTGTCACCAGGCCTCAAAACGACCAAATAAAAAAAAAAAAAGTTAATATGTATTACAACATTTACAAAATTAATAGGTTCTGCACTATTTAAAACGTTCGAACTGATTGGTGATTCAAGCAATTAAATTCAAAAAGTCTCAGTGATGTTAATTAATAATGAGTCTGCACCTGCATCCTCTTCACTGATCAGTCCTGACAACATTATAAGAACATCATGAGGACATGATATGATTCTTCAAATGATAAAACTACAGGCGGCTGACTTTGCTTTCTACAGTGCGTCAAAATGATAAAACGCCTCGAGGACACAAAGTCCCTGAACTCCTATTAAGTTAGCTTTTACGCAAGCGGGATGCAAACTGACTACATTAAAACCTTCTGGAAGTATTTACGTTATGAAAGAATGGTGCATTGCTTTTAAATCTGATTTTAATGCAACAGAATAAAAAATAAACTATTTCATACCTCCAACCAAGTGTCTTTAACCCTTTTAGTTCTTTTCACTTAGCTTTGGCTGTGCTGTTTATTCACTCTGTTCCTTTTTGACCTCACAACAATAGAGCAAGTTCAGCAGCAATTTGTAGTGTATATAAAGAAACTGTACGGTATATGGAAATAATAACAAATAAAAAAAACATATAATTTATTTAGAAAGCCACAAAGGTATTCTCAGACAGAGACTAAAAACACAATCTATTCTTAAAGGACATTATTTTTAAACTATAAATTCACTCATTCTCTATACTGCTTATTGTGTACGCGTTCATGGAAGGTGTGAAGCCTATTCCAGGCGGGTCGAGCGTGAGGCAGGATACACCTTGGATGGGGTGTCAATCCACCATAGAGCACATAAGGACACTCGCAAAGACACTGCATATCTTTGGACTGTGGGAGGAAACTGTAGTACCTGAAGGAAACCCACAAAGAATCTAATGATGTAAACTTTAAAGCACTTTTTGTAAGTCGCTCTGGATAAGAGCACTTGCCAAATACCCAAATGTAAATGTAAAGCACATTGAGAACTTCCTGCACAATGATCTGGGTCAGGAAACGAACCCTTGACCCTGCGGGTGCGAGGCCACTGTCGTAACCACTACGCCACTGTGCCACCTATTTTTGGAATATATATATTTTTTAGATTAATTATTATTGGAATTAAACTACTTTAACCATGTACTTAATATACAGTTATGAGTTTATAGGGTTAAGAGACGTCCCTTTTCCTTAAAGAGATCGGGAAAAAGCAGAGGCAGAAAATGTGTGAAAGAGAGTAAGGAGACAGTAAGGACAAAGGAATGTAAAAGGGGATCTGAGGAAGAGGAAGAGAGATGAGAGATCAATGAGCTGACCGTCTCAGGCTTCTCTATAATGAACAAATGTCAGGATGCAAGTAGATCTGCATTTGACCATGTGTGCTTGCGTATGTGTAAGTGAGTGAGTGAGTGTGCACTCTTACTCAGGGTTTCCATTCCCCATGCAATGCAGGAAAAATCTCTCTCCTTCTCGAGGCAGGTCACTTTCAGGCTTAATCAAGACACTCGGGGAGACTTGGGAAACACACACACACACACACACACACACACACACACACACACACACACACACACACACACACACACACACAGCATTTATAAACTCAAAGCTAAATCCAAGATCAATTGCAGAACAACCACTTTCAGGTCCAGAGTTTGATTTCCTTTTTCTACAAAGGATTCAAGAACCTTCAAACATGCGAGAGTAATAATGCCCTTTCGCATGCACTCAAATGCCTTTTTTTTTTTTTTTCAAATTCCATTTTTCTGGTTTTCTCAACTGTTATTAATGTGTTGATTACAGATCATCCTGGGTGAAGCTTTCCTCTTAGTGTTTTAACCAGTGCTACAGACACTGACTATGATTTCTTGATTGCTCACAATATAATGCACATGAAATTCCGGCGCATACATACTGTACTGTACGTGTTGATTTAAATTGTGCAGTGCTCTGCCGCAACTGTACCGTGTGTAATGTATATGTCTTACACAGCACACTCAAAGGCAGCTCTGTCTTCTTGTCGCCATTGTTGATGGATGGATGGTCCACGGCACAGCCGATCATGGCGTTGTTATCGGTCCTGGTCACCGGCAGCGTGAGCACACTCGTCACTGTGTATGTCGGCTCACTGGGGTTGGATTCCACCACATTCGGACGGGCTTAAAATAGTCATTAAAAAAAAATGACACAATGACAAACAGGTCATAATTACCCGTGATGATCCAGCTAACAAGTTAACATTTGACTCTTAATCTATAGTAAAAACATACAATTTGTATCTGCAAGTTGTAATTATGAATGATAAATGTAACTGTTTTTACATTGACAGAATGAATTTTTTTTCATCTTATACTGTATATGCAGCACATACACTGATCAGCCACAACATTCAAACCACTGGACTATTATTGTATCTGACACCAAAACAGGAGGCAGGAGGTACCTGGTATGCTCCTGTGCCTGTTGTAGGTGGTGAACAGAAGTCAGCCTGGGTACTCTGATTGGTCTAACCCTACAAAGCCTCATATGCCACCCCTATGCACCGTATGTTCATATACTTTTTTACTGTCAATAACTTTCCTAGCAATTTGTGCTACATGAGCTCTCCTGTGGAATTGGACCAGATGGTCTTGCTTTCATTCCCTATAAGCATCCTGTCGCCAGTTCACCAGTTGTCCTTCCTTGGATTATTTTTTCTACTATATGTTTTATCCACTGAACACTGGGAACACCAAACAAGACTTGCTCTGACTTGGGTCTTGTTTGGCCCTTGTTAAGTCCCTTAGATTGTTACACTTTGCCATTTTTGCTGCTTCCAGTGCGTCAACTTCAAGAGTTAGCTGTTGACTTGCTGCTTATTATATCCCACCCCTTGAGAGATGCCACTGTAACAAGATAATCAATGTTATTCATTGGGTGGGTTTAATCTTTTGGCTGATCAGTGTAGTTATATTTATAGCATTTGAACTTTTATAGAGAATGACTTGAATTTATTACAAATTTATGCAACTGAACAATTGGAGGTTACAGGCCTTGCTCAAGGGCTCAGCAGAGCCTCAAAAGCACGAACCTCTGATTAAAGGTTTAATTCCCTAACCATTGAGTAATTACACAGTTACATACTGCATGCCAATGTTTCAAATGAATTAAGGAGCCACAGTGACTAGTGCGTCAAAGTTTATTTCAGGCCTTGCCCACAACAAAGTATTTGAGTTTTCAGGCAAAATAGTGTGTATGTGTATGTGTACATGAGTGGGTACTGTATATGTGCATGTACCATCCAGTTTTTCCTGTCCTTTATACCAGTAGAGCTGAGCAGGAGGTTTGCTACCCGTGCTAGTGCAAGTAAGTGTCACACTCCCTCCTTCCTGCACTGGGTCCTCAAAACCTGTTATTACTGGCTTCCCAGGTACTCCTGAGTAAAAAAAAAAGAAGAAACACAGAGGGAAACAAATAATGTAAGAAATAAAAAATAAGAGAAAATAGGGGAGATATTAGACATAGGCACAGTGAGAGATAAAAGGATGGAGAACCAAATCGAATAAAAAGAAAATGATGATGGAAGATTGACAGACATGTAAGACGTAATGAAAACGTTACTATGCTTTATTATTGAGTAAATTATGTTTACCAGAAGTAAGACCAAAGAAGAAAGCTGGGTAGACATAAGAAAAGTGAAGAAAGAAATGCTTAAATTTGCTAGGGAGCACAGAAATTGTGTTTATGTGGTCTGAGGAGTCCAGATTGACCCTATTCCAGCGCTCTGGGTAAGAAGGGAGAGTACATGAAGTGACACACCCATCATGCATAGCGGCCACTGTACAAGCCTCTGGAGACAGTGTTACGACCTGGGGTTTCTTCAGTTGGTCAGGTCTAGACTTGGCAACGATATGTGGCAATGAAATGAAATTTGCAGGTGACCTGAATGTACTGTATGACCAGGTTATCACATCAATAGATTTTTTTTTTCATTTCTGATGGCTCGGACATATTCCAGGACAACAATGCTTAAAAAGAGAAAAGACTAGTTCTGGGATCATTTTCACCCATGAAATGCCCACCACTGAGTCTTTGGAATATGCTTGAGAAGACTTTATGAAGTGGCTCCAGTCTCCTGTAATCAATACAAGATTTTAGGGTAAAATGAACCAACTCTGGATGGAAATAAATATTATGTGGCATAAGGTGGTTAAAAAAATGTCATGGCAAATGTGCACCATAATCAAAGCTGAGGCTAGACAGTGTATTTAAGCACTCATGTCACACCATGAACTAAACGCTCGGATTACTTGTTAATGATATTACCAAGCCTTTTGCCTTTGATCTGTTATTCTTTATATCATACCCAGAGCTAAAGGATTTCTCCTTTTGCTCTGCCGATGATATTCTGCCTGTACATTGCCTGATCTTCTGCCTTTTTGACCACACTCTTGTGTGTTTTTTAAATGTTTGTCTTGATTGAAGCACAGTAAGATTTTAACTGCAATTGCATCCTGGGACAGCCTTATTCCTTGAAACACGTTCACTACAGTAACACATACCAAGTACTGTGACGGTGGCTCGTGCAATCCGTACGGGCATGGTGAAGATTGAGCAGGTATATTCTCCTTCATCTGACAGCTGCACATTGGAGATGGTGATTGACAGCTCTGTGGGCGTGGACCTATGTAGCTGAATGCGGTGATCTCTTAAAGCTGGGAAAAAAGCAAGCGAGAAAGAAAGATTTCTCAGTTTAACATGCAATGATAAGCCCAGAGAGATAACTAAATGCAGGTAATTATTCTACAAGGAACGTGTGTGTGTGTGTGTGTGTGTGGTGAGATCCTATTACACCCCATAAGAATAAGAATACAGAAAAAAAAAAGTTAAAAACAAACAAACAAACATTCAGAAGTGACCTTTTGGTTTCTGAGGTCACAATTTGTGTTATCTTCAAATCAAGATCAGTTAATTTGTCTCTATCGGGCAACTTTTTACACTCTATCTCTCTCTTTCATTTTCTTATATCTCTAACTATCCCGACTGAAAATCTGTCATTGCCTCCAACTGACATTAGGCACGACTCATACAGATGAAATGATTTATAAAAAAAACAGCAATGGCAACAACACATTCATTTAGTTCTCACATTTTACTCAAATGAAAATTTTTGTCGAAACACCAGCATGGAACTATTAAAGCAATACTATTAGTCAGCTTGTCAACTTGTAGCATATCTTCGTTAGTTAATACAGTCACATATGTAACTGTGGCTCTATAAAGTAACAGATAATAGCCAGGGTTGTTTAATATTTCCCCTCATTTCAGTTCAGCATTTTGCATTGTGGGCTCATAACAGAGGGTCATAAAAGAGTCCAGTACAAGGCTGAGATCCCTTCAGAAAGGTTATGACAAGTTTATGAGCCCTCAGCAAGATGCCATCAACGGTGGTGCGAAGTGCTGCAATGGCCACCACGTACAATTTATGTGCAGATGGGGTCTTTTTACAGTCTAGCATTTTTGGCTGGTACATTAGGAACCAGGCAGAATGCTGAATCCAGATGCCGGGGTAGACAACATTTACTAAACATCATTTATGGAATGAGAGATTTGAGCACAAATTGGTTTTGGGCTGAAAGGATGTCTTTGCTGAAGGACGTGAGATTCTAATTTGCACATCTTTAGTCCAAGGATCGAACATTGCTATGTCTGAAGCTTGGTTCTCCAAACACATCACTTTCTTGGCATCTTACACTGTTTATTATTTGTTTATAATCATGGAAGGATTTAGGGTGATATCTGGGTCGGTGTAAATCTGCCAGCTTGACATGTCATTAGCAGAGTAGTAGCAAAGAGAACATGGGCCTAGCATAGCTAATACAACAGAGTAGCTATGAGAAGCATAGCATTAATGTGTTACACTGATGCTAAGCCACAAGCCCACTGTCTAGACAGAAAGAGATGTTGGAGACGTCACACCAGCCAAAGTGTGCATAACTAGTAACAATCTCAAAAGTTGCAACAGGTGGAGAACACTCACTTGGGCCATGTTTAGTCAGATCCGGGCTAGATGGGAAACTGTGAGAGCAGCTGTGGGATTGAGCTAAAGTGCGAAGGGAAGCCACACTTTTTGAGGATATGTACAATCTGGTCCATGAACCAGGTACCCATGACTTCGGTTTGAGTTTAGTGCAATTGAGTTTTCCCATGACGTTCTGACTCCATATGACTGTTGAAATTTCCACAACAGGTTCATCTTGTAGCACTGCTTTTACAATTTTGGGGTGGTTATAGCTGGAGTGTTCCATGTTTCAGTCAAGGTTCTTACTTAGGCCCCCTGCCAGGGGGCCAACGAAGCAGCCTCTCTGGCCACAATCCCATCAGAGCTGACAGAATTGTTGCAGAAAATGCTTTTTTAGCAACATAAAATTGCTTCCAGTGACCAACAAAAAAAAGATCCAACAAATTAAAAGACACAAGTACATTTTAAAAAATGCACAGACTTACTGGTCACATGGTCTTTTCCACATCACATCTTACATCTGCTCTTGCTTTACACCTTGAATAGAATTGCTTATTGCAACGTATCCACCCCGGGCAGTCAGACAGCTGAGATGTCTCTGCAGATACATCTCATTAAAAACACTTGTGAAATGCATTATTCTCCTGTTTGTTTGTTGAAAACTTCAGATAATGGAAGTTACAGTTGCCCCTCTGAGATTAGTCTGGACCCTTTCACCAGCCTCCTTATCACATGGCCTATGCTCTTATATCGTCAGTCAGCATGTTTACATGCACAGTTAAGTCGAGCTATGGTTATAGCTCAACTAGGCCATTAACTACCCTTGTCCTATTATACAAGCACAGTAGGGGGAATCGATTTATTGACCGAAGTGTGTCCGACTTTGCTATAATAGGTGGCGTTATGCCCTGTTTCAGGTTTTTATCTTTTCAGATTTGAAATTATTGGAACTGGGTTAAGAACCCTTTAACGTATTATCACAACCTGGAAGGATAGAAGTGTGGTCAGAAAAAAAAAAAAAATCATGAATGGAGACCGCTTAAACACTTGGTGAAGTTGCATGGATAAAACAAAAAACAACCATATTTGTTTAATGGTGAAAATAAGAGCATTTCCATATGCATACAATGTAATGAGAACTGAGAATTGAGAGTTAACAGTGGTGTGGCCATAAGAAAACCACTTGTTAGTGAGGTTAATCAGAGTTAAAAGTTTCTAAGATTGGTAAAGGTCATGCGGTCTGATTAGTGTTCAGAGCTACAGTATAGGTGCATCGGGGTAAGAAGGGAAGCACATGAAGCGATGAACCTATCATGCATAGTGGCCACCGTACAAGCCATTGGCTGTAGTGCCTGTGCTATCCAATTCAATTCAATTTTATGTGTATAGTGCTTTTAACAACGGTCATTGTCTTAAAGCAGCATTACAGAATCGAAAGAAAATGATGGAAATATGTTTGAGATCTGTGAGAAAATATGCATGAATCAAAATAATCAGATTGTCATGATCTGTGGTTGCTTCAGTTGTGCTGAGCATAGACCCCAAACCATAACACTGCCTCCAAAGACTTGTACACTGATTGTACCCATCGCTCTGGAACAGGGTCAATCTGGACTCATCAGACCACATAACCTTTCTCTATTGCTGCAAAGTCCAAGCTTTATGCTCCCTAGCAAATTGAAGCCTTTTTGTTCAGAAAAGCCGCACTAATGTTTTTTTTTTAATGGCCACACAGCTGTTCAGACCCAATCCTGTGAGTTCTCGTCACACTGTGCATGTGGAAATGCCTTTATAAACAAACACAGCTATGTTTTCTACTGTTGATGTTTTAATGATGCAACTTCACTTGTTTGTGATCTTTGATCATGGTGAATCATGGCTTTTCCAACCAACCACTTCTCTTCCCTGCATTTGATGGTCCAGCATTATCCTTCCAGGTTTAAATGTGTCGGATAATTCTTAATCAATCTCCTTAGTCATTATATTATCTTGGTGGAGGCCAATAATTTAACCCTTCTGAAAAAACAGTAACGTCTATCCATGATCATGGGTTGAGTATTTTGACATGGTTGTTTCAGAAATGAGAAGCTACTTACTGCTTTAGTTAGTGCTAAAAAAAAACAACAACATTGCCATCTAAAACATATTGCAGTAATTATTTAGTAAAACACTCTTAATTATTTGCTTATTTAAATAAAAATTGTGACTTTTTTGCCAGGCAGTGTATAAAATAGGAAAAATTGAATGGTTCTGGAACCCAGATTGAACAGCTGCTGCATAATGGAATGTAGTCTGGGAACACTGTCCCAGACTACAGTGTAATGAATCAACTGCTGTTGACCATATGGATCTTCTTCACTGAGCAGAGAATATTATGAAGTAGATCAAGGAAAGCAAGAGGAGCAGTGTTTGTGGATCACGTGTTTCATGGTGATAGAGGACCAAATGCATGATGATGGCAGGACACTTGGTTATATTATCTTCACATTGATAAACAACATGCACAATGGCACATTGTAATACATACAGTAGGCCAAGGTAGGCTGCATGCATACAGTAGACCTGAATCTCCCATGCTCAAGCCATAGCTAATTTCAGGGTGTAAACTGTGATAACTTGATTTTATTTGCCACTGTTTGACTAGGTGTCCTCTTCCTTCCTCTGCCCTCTCTCTTTTCCATCTTCATGGTGCTCCATTGTGTAGTAGTAAAATCAGCACAGATGAATGTATACGTGTTTCCTTGCACAAGTTGAAAAGCAATGGTTAAACTAATTGGTTGGTATTGAGTGTATAGTGGACTTGTTGTTGGAATAAGGTACAAAGATACTTGGTTATGACCATCATGGGACTGGAGATCATTAATTTGCATTCAACTGCTGCAACCTTCCTTTTATTATTACTATTATCCAAACTTGTTCTTCTTATTATTATTATTAGTTTTAGTATAATCGTTATTGGTTATGTTATATATTTATCGGTCTAGGCATTTATTCAGTTATTTATTCACTCACTTACTGCCGTATTGCTTAATACATTTCTTATTCTTTACAGGAAGTCTGGAGCCTCTCACAAGGGACTTGGGGCATAAGACCTACATTACAAGTCTACATTAAGACAAGCCTACATTACATCTGGGCTTTGAGAGGAAACCCACAAATCACAGGGAGAATCTTTTTGCTTCTTTGTGTTTTTTTTTTGTTTTTTTTGTCACATTGGAAAGTAAAGGTAAAAGCGCTGAGAAAAGATTTGTCTCTGTTCTGTTTCTTCTGACTTTGTGTTTTTTAGGATGTTTATGGCGACATGTACAGTATGTTTCCAGACTATTTTTTCCCAGTATTCACTGCACCTCACCTGTCACAGTCACAGAATCTCAACTGTATTCACCTGCGCCTTGTTTAGTTTCATCAGTCTGTCTATTTCCTGTATAATCCGTGTCTCAGTTGCACCTGTGATCTTCACTCTTCTGGTTATCTTGTTGTAGTGTGCTTTTGGCTTTGATAGCATTAGCTGGAACATTAGCATTAGATCTATAGTTTCCATCTCAGCAAGAATGATCGTTTTCATTTTGAGGTTTGTATTCTGTGTCTGTTTTTTATAATATTAACTTCACTTTATTAAAGAACAGTCTGCACTTCCATCCTGCCTCAGCTCCCTAAATGACTTCCTGTGGTGCTCTGTGTTTTCACTGCTTTTCAAATATAAGGGTTTTCTGTCTTAGCATTAACCGAAAAAAGGGAGCTTGTCATTAATATTTAACTTAGGAATTAAACATTGTGTTAAGTGTTTTACAGAAAGTGTTTCAGGGATTTGTAAGTGTACATGCTACAGAGTTGGTGTGCACATTGCTGTACTTTTGTAAAGGTTTAATCCTGACACTCAGTTCTAACAATTAGCTTGAGAACTTGCCATGGTCATTACGGTTGTCTTATATTCTATCCCATCTTTTTTTTACCCTTTGGGATCCTACAGTACTGCTACATGTAGTATAAAGGGTAGTTTTTTTACTGGTGCATAAGGACAATAAAAAAACTCAATTACATCATTCTCAATGTCTTAATGTGCATTATTCTGACACCATGTTGGCGACAAAGACAAAGTACATGATTATCAGAGATAATTATATCATTACAAACATTTTAATGAATTTCAATGTGTAAATTTAAGGCTAAATGTAAAGTAAATATGAATGTAGGCAGGTAAACAACCATAAAACAATCTATAAAATAAACTAATAACAAAAGAAAAGGCAAGATATATGGTACTGAATTCTATTATATTGTGTTTTTTTTTGTTAATCAGAAATGTTTTAGCAAATCTAGAAAAAAGATTTCCTTAGGGTTTCAACCTTAAAAGAATTTAGCGGAATAACGGATTAGTGTGTGTGTGTGTGTGTGTGTGTGTGTGTGTTTATAAGTGAATGAAACATAGTTAAATATGTGTGAGAATGAATTAAACATATCTATAGATTTCCCTCTTTTCACCCTTTCTTGAGTGTTCCAGTCGTCCTGTCTATCATTTCCTATTATTTTCCTTCCTTCCTTCTTCATGCATTCTTACTTTCTCATTCTTCAATTTGGGATATTTCTATCTGTCATGAGTGCTCTGAGGTTTAAAATCACACTCCATTTGTCCTTGGGTTTACCCATCCATTCTTTCATTTATCTGACTACTCATCCATCCATGCACTTCTCCCCACCCACCAATCCCCGTGTCTCTCACCTCTTTTAGCTCCAAAGTAGAGTGTCTGTTGTGCAGTGTTGGACCACTGGAGGGAGGAATTATCAGTTTCAGCCACACGGCATGTCAGAGTCACCGTACCTCCCTCGGCCACTGTCTCGTCCGAGGTCACTGGTTGGAAAGGATCTTCATCATCATCTACAACATCACAAACAACATGACACTGCATCAGCACCGTATCATCAGCACTGCAAGAATAGACAAGAATTAAGACTGAAAGCTCAGAAAACAGTTTGTGGGTGCAATATAGAGAAACGCTCTTTACACAGAAAAAGTGTAAAATCTGTCTGGAGTGAGGTGACACAATGTCGGCAAACTTGGCATACATACACACACAGAAATACACTAAAACTTTGCGAGATGTCTCCTGTGACTATGTAACCTTGTTTTCTAACAGCATGCAGAACAAACACACGACAGAATGGCTCATCTGTGCAGTGTTTGTATTTCCCATTTCCACAAATTCCCCTGTTACAACACAGCGCCCGGCTATAAACCCTTATATGCTGGTTATAACCATTATAATAACTGGAATTGAATAAAGCTTACGGTTATCAGTTAAAAAAAGATTATTTTTTTAGGATTATTCAAATAGTAAATACAAAATGAAAGCATAAGAATCATTAGAAGTGATGTATCCAATAAACTGTTTAAAAATTCTTTAAATAAATAAATAATACCATTTGAATTTAATTTAAATAATTGTTCGTTTTTGGATTTTCAATGCAAATATATGATGGAGCCACTACTGGACCACTGCACAGCTGCACCTGGGCTCTGATTTCTAATGTACACACCCACAGGTCTTTGTGTGTCTATTGTCAGAGATTGTGTGTTAGCACATTCTGCACATGGCCAGAACACACACAAACACACACATTTATATAGAAACGGATCTTTTTGTCTAAAATGTATATACACACAGTAATGTGTGTATTGATGTTTAAATACCTACAGGATTTTGTGCATGTGATGTTTCTATTATCTGTATCTTTAAACTAACAGATATGTATTTCTATGCGGATTTGTTTGTAGATTTTAATAAACCACTTCTCAGTGTGTGTGCCCATGTGTGTGTGCAAACGATCTGTTTATATTTCACATGTGTGTCTAAGACAGAAGTTGTGACCTGTGCACTAAAGCAATTTCTCTGTAGCTTCAGCTATTTTAATCAGTGAGCATTATTCAGACTGCAATCAACAACATTTGGTGGATCCTAAAGCTTAGAAATGGTGCCAAAAATGTTCACAAAATACTTTTTTTCTTTTTTTTTTTTTTTATAATTATCAGTTACAGTCCAGCTGAACTGGCTGAAGCTGTAGCATCATTGTTCTGCTGATACACATTGATATTTTTGCACACAGTATTTTCCTTTGATGCTCATGTTTAGGGGAATGCTTAAGGGTTCAAGACATGCTTTTACTGTTTTTACAGATAATTATTAATATGCATAAATGGTACATGATATTATAATAATGTGCAAAAGCATTTCTGTTCCCCAAGCAAAATATTCATACCCTAAAAGGAACAATATGGGTATACAACTTCCCAAATTTGTATTGTTCCCTTGGCCTACAAACAGACACATTATTACCTTAAACAGGCATATTATTCATTATGCTGAATACAGGGCATTTGGTATAAATGCTTTAACAGCTGTTGCAATGGATATTTCTAAATGTAATAATATTTGCCTCTCACTTTTGTTATTATTTGGTTATTAATACTGTCACATTATATTATCAATACATCACATGTTGACTAAAGATCTGACGTGATTTACTCACTCACTCATTCATCACCTATACCGCTTTATCCTGTATACAGGGTCGTGGGGGCCTAGAGCCTATCTCAGGAGACTTACAGTAGGGAACAAGGCGGGGCACACCCTGGTGCCAATCCATTGCAGGGCACACACCCACAGTATACACACTTACAAGCAATTTGGGAACATCAGTTAGCCTAACCTGCATGTCTTTGGACTGTGGGATGGAACAGAGTTCCCCCGAGGAAACCGACGAAACACATGGAGAACATGAAAACTCCATGCACACAGACCTCGAGGCGGAAATCGAACCCAGACCCTGGAGGTCCGAGGTGACAGTGCTATCCACTTAGCAACTGTGCCGCCTTGACATAATTTTATTTTACTTTGACATTACAAAAAAAAAAAAAGAATGTGCACTTAGGATGAGAAATGTTGATAAATATTATTATTATTATAAATATATAATTTTGAATCTGACAGTTGACCCTGTACATCTATCCATGCATCTAGGAACCTCTGTAGTCCAACCAGGGACCGTGGAGGCCGATGATGATCATTAGACGCCAGTAGTGTCCATTGTATTCATTCCCATTTGCGCGACCGTGGTAGGACCTCCAGTCAACATTTAACACACATTCACACACTACAGGCGATCTGGAAACGCCAAGTAGCAAAATCTGCATGTCTTTGAACTGTGGGAGGAAACCGGAGCACCTGGAGGAAACCCACCAAGCATGGGGAGAACATGCACACAGCAACTCCATGCACATAGACCCGTACATACACACTGCACACACTCTGTACATACACTGAATTAAACCCAGGTCAATGGAATGGCAGGAAACTTGCCACTAAGCTTCAAAGATATAACTGCTTATATATCTTTCTACATATACACATGATTTGTAGAGGTGCAGGCTTTATCAAAGTCTCTCTAAAACCGCCGTATAGAATCTTTTAATCACTACATTGCTGTTTAATTTCTGGGTTAATCTTAGGCTCAAATCTTCTGCCTAGACTGCTATATGTTTCCTTGACTTTGGGAAAAGTCCCCCAGGCTGGTTAGTTCTTTTAGAAAACTTTTTTATTAAAAACTTTTACCTACAAGGTCTACAAAGCTGCTTATAGTCATTTCTGTCTTCATCTATTGTATCTAAAAATGCCGATGTAATTCGAGCCAAGTGAAAAAGCCCTTAAATTTACATAGCCTGCATACCTCAGATAGTTTCTTTTTTCTTTTATAAAATTGGAGAAAGATGTTTTAAAACAGTCACAGCTGTGCATGAAGGAACATGGGGACTAAAAGCATACATGTACAGTAAATGGTAATAAATTGCATATTTAAAAAACCCAAAACAGGAAATTGAGAAAATTGGAAACTGGGATGTTGATGTTGACTCTAACCGCAAACTAAACAGCAATCAGACTGCACATGCTTTTGCAGAAAGGTACTTAATATGCAGGACCACAGTCCAATGCTTTCATTAGAGCAGTATGAACTGATGACAAAGTGTCAACATGAGGAATTGAAAATGAAAGGTTAACCGTGACACACTGAAGATAAGTGTGCCTGCTGGTGTTCATTTTACAGGAACAGTCAACATATATTTTAATATGTATTTTAATATATTGAAAATTAAGGTGAAAATTCTACGGCATATAGCTTCCACTTGGTTTCGCTACAGTTCTACAGCATTTTTTTCTTAGTAAAAATATGTGACTATGTTCATTGGGCCACTCGTAAAGTTTCTTTTATCTCTCTGATTGGTATGATTTTTTACTTTTATTTTTTTTAACTATTTTTATGTTTAAGTTCTCTAACGGGACCTTCCTCACTTGCGTCTGCAAATCTCTGCCCCGTCTATTGGGAGTTTGTGTTTACCCTTACCAAATGAAAATGGCAAAAGTTAAAATCAACTGCAGGTTGTAATATCTCCTTCATTTGTTATGAAATATCAGTCAGTCAGCTTCAGTTGGTTTTGAGTCTGTGGAATAGATGGAATTTGTATCAAAGGGAAAAAAAAAGCTTTTTTTTTTTTAACGAAACCCCTTAAATTAAAGTCTACACTTCAATTAAATCTTGATTGCTTAATGTTGGACCTGACAGTAATTAAATGACTAAAATTTAGTGTAATAGTGATTCCAAAATTAACTACTTTAACTACTGACAAATCTTTTTTTTAAAGAGGATTGAGCTTTGGTCTTGCACAGGGTGGTCCATAACATCTGGCCCAATATAAACTGTCCTATACTCAACTATAGACGCGAAATAACTGAAACAAATGGGAAATTAAACCTCATTCTTTGCCATTTAAAAGTCCATGATCATTTTATTTAACTTATCTAATTTAACTTATTTAATTTATCTTAGTTGTGTACATAAAATAATCGACGTAGTTGACTAAACCCAGTGACCAAATTAGTTGCCAACGAATTTGATTATGGATTAGTTGATTTAGTTGCTGTCTTTGTAATATGAGTTTTTATTTATGAGAATGTATTGATTCAATGGTTTGGCTGAACCATGTTTTGCTAAAGAAGTTGTCCTGAACCGAGATTTGGATGGAGGCCCAGTGGATCCACTGACATGAAATTTGATCAGCATATGTTGGTTAAAAACAGCAAATTAATAAAAAGATCTGGGTTCAGCAGCTGGCTGGTGCATTTCAAATGCTGGAAAATGGCATTTGGTAACTTCCGTAAGACCTGTTCATTTTTACATTTCTTAAAATAATTTTTTGTTTATTTAAATTTTGGAACACTTATATGCTTAAATAAATGTGTCTTTAACTTTAAATGTGTGTGAATGTGTGTAAGTATCAAGTAAAAATGTACTCAAAAAAAAAAAAAAAATATTTCCCACTATTTAGTGTAGTATTAAAAAGTATAAATAAAATGTTTTAACTGATAAATGCAAGCAAGTATTATTACTTAAAATTGCTAATGGCTGTAAAAAACATCACTCCGTCGCTGTAAGTCTGCTTGCCATAAGCATGATTAATGCTAAATAGTTTAATAATAAACTAATCAGATGTTTAGAATCATAGAAATAACCAGCATTTAGCAATAACATGATTAGCGTTTAGCCCTAACCATGAGATAATTTGTGTTTGAAAACTCTTTCAAAATCCTGTAACACATTTAGTCCAGAGCATTTTCAGTGTAATGATATGATTTAATGTGCAGCAAAAGCAAGATCAAAGTAAAGGACATCTGCAAAATAACATCAGGACAACAAACACACACAGCAAATTATTCAACAGCTGGTAAACTTGTGATATGTTTTTTGTTTGTTTGTTTTTAATACATGTACACAAATACTGCATACTGTATTCTGTACAATGTAATACACTCTGTTCAGCTCAGTATAAAAATCTTTAGATATGACTTGCAAACAGAGTAACCCTATTTTGATCCAATGTTCGCATTTCTGTTAAATGCCCATGAGGCTCAGCAGAATACCAGTGCAAATATGGCCTCTAAATTCATGCATCACTAGCTTACATATAGTATTTGCAACAAATTATCATTATATTAGGAGTTATAAAGCACTCAGCAGGTCTAAGCCATAAGCCGTAGCTGTAGGTTTATTCCATGAGCGCCGCATAACCAAAGATCCAAACACAATTATGTCAGGACAATGAATTGGCAGATTGTCATTTGGCAAAAAGAAAGTGTCTGCCTGTACGTAATGAAAGCCTAAAGTAAAAGCATTATGGATTTCTGAAAACAAAGCAATCAGCATCCAACAAGAGCTAGTCAAAATCTGTTGGTCTTAATGTGCACTGCTTTTTTACACAATGACACACACATGCATGCACACACACACGCACGCACGCACGCACACACACACACACACAGCTTGCACATCTTTGAGGGTGTGGGAAACACATGTATTTAAAGTAACACAATTTACACCCTACTAACAAACCAGGAAGTGAGAGAAGAAGAAAGCAGGTGGAGTATAAAGGGGGAAAAAAGGAAAATTAGGGAAAGACAGAATGTGAGAGAAGGGGAGCCAGAAATGAAACAGAAGATAATGAGACTGATAACTAGTTTCTCTGGAGGGGTTGTAACTTCAAGACAACTGCTTTTAAAGACAGCCATTTGCCTCTTTAAAAAATAGGGGAATAATGCAGACAGAAGGAGCGGAGAACTTTTTTTTCACTTTACTGCAGTATGATGTAACATGAAAGCAAGAAACAATTAAAAAATAAACAAATAAAAGAAGAGATGAACACAATGATGAATAAATCAGAAGATGACTATCATTAAAATAAATCACTCATAGAATGTTCGATGATCAGCCATGACATTATGACCACTGAGAAGTGACATAGACAACACTGATCACCAGCTTTATACCAATAAACTGGTGACAAGATTATGTGATTCCAAGGCTCACCCGTGCCCACAGGCACCAAAAGCCAATGCTTGCCAACATAAAAAGGCACCTGAACATGCAGTGCATCATAGTGGCCTAGCAGACCTCCAAAATTCCTAGACCTCATTCTGATCAAGCACCCATGGCATGCATCGTACAAAAAAAGTCCAAACCCCACTCTCCAATACCCTGCTAACTTTCCAGTGCCAGCCCCAGAGGCATCACAGCCCATCCCCAGAGGCCCTGTGGAGCCATGCAGTGAGGGGCCAGAGCTGCCCCAGGGGCAACAGAGGAACCCAAAACCTACGTAGTGGTTATGTTAACGGTTTTAATGTTAAGGCTGATCTGTGTATATTTTAAATAAATTGCTTGGAGTTAGAAAGTCCTAGTTGTAATGAATTTTTATTATTTTGCCAATATGAGTTTCACCCTTATATTCGGAAGCTTATAATGCACTTGATGTAGAACATCCTATTTGTTTAAAAGTGCACTAAAAGAGTCGTATCAGATCGAAGCACATTGCTGTTTTCTGATGAATGTTATAGCACGTTACTGAACATGGAATAAATTCTACCTGTCTTGCGGAAGACCAGGGTTTGATTCCCCAACAGGCAACCCTCCTCACAGGGGTGCACGAGTCAAGGCATTTGGTTTTGGTCCCAAGCCCCAATAAAATGGGAAGGGATGTGGAAGGGATAGCATCTGGCAAATAATTGAGCATGAAAAGGATGATCCACTGTGGTGAACCTTAACAGCGACAGTCGGATAAAAAACAACAACAACCGGGCATGGCACAACAATTTATTTTTGTATTATTTGTTCACAGGTAATTGTATATTCAATTTATAATGGCCATGAGGCAATAAATTAAAGACATAAAACCGTAATGTGTGTGCAGTATGTACGCTAGTCTATCATGCCGTTATTTTGCTATTTTCGTTCCATTAAAATTAAAATCAATGTTTTGCTCATTCGATGCGCTTCATTTTACAGAACACATGCCCATGAACAGACTGAGCACTCATCTGCTATGCATACAGCTCACTCAGTAAGTGTTGTTTATGAATTTATCAATAAGAATTTCGGTCCTTGAGGTAAACAATGTCTCTGATTGGGATGACAACTATAACCTATATTCAAATGACATGCTTTAACATATGACATATTTTTTTAGCAGTGTAATTACAGCCCAAAACATATATTTCATTATGGGTTTATCAAACTGTCGCATAGGCACCAGGGATTACACAGTGGCAGTAGTCACTCAGGCAAATATAGCCAAAAAAAAAAAACAGATTAGGTTTAAGGCCAGAATTATGAGCAACAACCTCGAAGACAAATCATCAGCAGCCCTCTGATTGGAGTGGTACTGCTGTAGTACTACAGTATATACTGTACTTGACCTCTGAATACCGCCTAAAGTTCAGAATAAGGCAACCCAAGGAACATAAAGAAAAAATGTCCAAAGTATGAAGAAAAATTGTTTTGGTAGAAAAGATCCTAAACGTGTTTATGTGTGTGCATGTGTGTGTGTGTGTGTGTGTGTGTGTGGTGTGTGTAAGGCCGGCTGGGAGATAACACCAACTGAAATGTAATAAATACCATCTAAAAAGCAGACAGTGAAAAACAACCCCTTCATCCTTTTCCCTCTTCGGTCTCTCTCATCTCTCTCCATCTGCTCTATCCTTCGTTCTTCCTTCCTACTTGCCGCCTCCTCGCATCTGTCTTTCGCTCCCTAGATTCTCCTACTAGTCCTCTTCTAACCTCTCCAGGCTCTCCTGCTACCTCACTTTCTCTCATTCATTTCCCCCCTCTCACTGTCCTTCTTACACTCTTCAACTCTAAAGCATGTCTTGGCCTTGCTGTATTGTTCAGTGAATTTAGGAAATTCTCATTTTGCAATTTCATTGAAATCTGATCGACAATAAACCTCCTGGTTAGAGCCTCTAAAGTGAGCCATAAACTTGGTTACATTTACATCAGCCCAACTGTAAAGGTAATGTTACTGGTAATGATTTTTAAAGTTAATAATAAATCCTGAACATACCTGAATGACGGTAAAGCTGACATGAACATTAATTAACACATGTCCGTCATGATAAAGGCTAATCTGAGTGACATTGCACCCCTAATTGCTGATTAGTCCATATTTTTGTTTAAAAAAAAAATAAGCATATCCACATGGTCTGGCTGAAGATGGGCTTTTTGTCAGTTATCTCTGCATGTTTCGGCTGTTTGTAGTTGGTGCTGTAATAAAATGATACACTGACCATGTTAGCGAATTATTTCCAGGCAACGTACTGTAAAAGCAAGGGAAAGCCGATTTTTTTGTAAAGTTTATAGAGAGACATCTTCTGGAAATGGGCTACAACTGTTGCAACTGTTGCATTTCTAGTCCAACCACTCCTTAATCTGAGATCAAATTGAAAGGTGTCCTACCTGGGCTAATGAGAAAGAGATGGAAGTAAATTTTGCTGTTAGGCTTTCGGCTGCTCTCATCGAGGGGTCACCACAGCAGACCATCAATCTACACAAGAACTTGGCACAGGTTTTACACCGGGTGCCCTTCCTGGTGCAGGGCATCTGGTGTAAAGATACCCTTCCATTTAATCCAGAACCAGCAAGGCATTCTGTGGCTGGGTAGCGTGAGGTCTGGCAACCCACTGACAAAGGGGCATGAACCTGAATATATATATATATATATATATATATATATATATATATATATATATATAATTTAATCAAGTTCTCTTAGACTGGGGAAAGAGTAGAAAGGCACAGAATCCAAGTTGATTGAAGTACAATGTAATGATGTCGTGTTGCCATGTCATCTGCTGGTGTTGGTCTACTGTAAAAAATCAACACAGAAGTCTACCAATAGATTTAAGAGCACACCTTTCTTCTATCTACCGACAAGATTTATGTAAATGCTGATTTCCTTTTCCAGCAGACTTAGCAACTGCCCACAGTGCCAAAACTACCCCTAACTGGTTTGCTGACCATGATAAGGAGCTTGATTGTCCAGCCAAATCGCCTGACCTGAGCCCTATAACGAATCTACAGAGTAATGCCAAGAGGAAGATGAGAAGATTCATGCCATGCTGCATTGATGCAGTAATTTGTGTTAAAGAATGCGCTATTTGCACTATACTGTAAGTGCTATTCTTTTTTTCAGAATTTCTGTACTGTACTGTAAATCTTTATTTGATAGATCTAAGGAATATTCTAATATTTTGAGTTACAATAATAAAATATACAGTGTTGTTATGTACATTTTCAAAATAATGTTACCTTGTTCAAGATATTAAACCTTTTTAGCATACTGTACATTTTATATAGATGTGTACAGGAAAATCTCCCTCACACCATTACACACCGCCCACAGGAACCTGATCTATTGAGACAAGGTAGGATGGATTCTCTTTCATGTTGCTTACACTAAATTTTAACCTTACCATCTGAATGTCGCAGGAAAAATCGAGACTCATCAGACCAGGAAATGTTTTTCCATCGGCAGTTTTGGAAATACTCAGACCAGACCCCCTGGCACCAACAACAGCAGTGCCTTATTCCAAGTCACTTATTTCTCCTTTCTTTATTATTCCGGTGCTTGGTTTAAACTTCAGCATCTTGGCCATGTTTACATGCGTAAATCCATTGAGTTGCATCCAGTTGGCTGAGTAAATATTTGCATTAACGAGCAGTTGAATGGGTGTACCTAATGAAGGCGCTGGTGAGTATATTATACAGTATATACATAGAAATGTGCCGTCAAAGAGCAAGACCTTGCTTTAAAGACAAGTTCCCCAGGCTTCTGGAAGGACTGTTTCAGCTGTATGTGTCAATTTTTAAAGGAATGCTTTATGTTTGTTAAGCCACACAGTGACCTGTGAATCATTCAAGCATAAAATCCATCTTACTTAAGGAATGAGCCAGTAAGAAACGGGCACAGATGATAACTTACAAACCAGAAGTTCACTGGATATATATAAAGTTCTCCTGTTCCTGTACTGTATGTACTGGAAATGTTCTTGTGCAGACCAGTTCATTTGTGTTTTTATAATCCAGATCATTTTATTCATATATATACTGACTATATATCCCTTATGTTCCTTTAGGTTTTCCAAACTGTAAAAACTGACGTCATGAACCTGCCATGCATGCACTTGTCCCCTACACAAGGTAGTATCTTGTAGAGAATACTTCTAACTAGTCTAGTGCACAGGGGTGAATTGAGCCATGAATCTAGTACTGTATATAGAA